>NC_135567.1:10319483-10329483 GCF_964340395.1 Glandiceps talaboti | reverse complement strand
ATTAATGCAAAATGGATAAACATTAACCAACCAGGGAGTAGCTTAAAGGCCAGGATTTCAATCCAAGTCATATTAATAATATTAACTTATCAGTGGATAACATGGGGAATACATAGTATTATTCTTTTGTTCTGGGCCAACTTTTTCTGTAGCTTGTCACACAACTGTTTTTCACACCTAATATTTAATCATGTTCAAAGTGAGCCTTTAAGTTATATTATTTCATTTAATTTCGTTTTGTTTAACATGTTTTAACCTCTCGCCTTTTTGGATTGTTAGATTTTTTATCTGTATGCATTATGTTTCTCACTTTTATCATTAAATTAAATTGTGTGATACGTCACCATGCCCATGCCTTTTTCCCAAACATTTATTTAATGTACGTCATCTCAAATCTCTTGACATCACTTTACGTGGGTTACAAGACGCCATTTATCACTTCCTTGTGTTAGACACTTACTTATAGAGTTATGGAATCTGATTTTATATTTGTCACTTTTAATCTTAGTAATTTCTCATATTTTGTGAAAAGCATGCCGTGTTGCGTTACTCTAAGTCAGCAGAATGATCTATGACGCATTACGTCATATTTGACCATTTTACGACACCTTATGCGGCATACGTGATCTTACATTAAATCATGTTATTATAAGTTCGTCATAATGCACCCTTTTACGTTAATTTTACGTCATCTCAATTAAAATGTTTGACGTTTAAATTTAATACATTGCATAACTTTAGGCTAATGTAACAGTAGGTCTCTGTACATCACAATGGCCAATATTTTACCCACAACCACCTCTGATTCGAATGCTCGGTTAATTCCTATATAAGCGACGAGATAAGCAACAAATAGTAATATTCAAAACTTAATAATTTCATTAAAATATTATTTAACAAATATAAAATTAACAAATCAAAGAATAATGTTACAAATTTAGGATAAACCTCCACCAACATGTAAATGAAACACTTGTTTTAAAAGAAATATTTTTTAACATCAAATAGTTACCATCTTTCGTAGTAAGTCTGTATAGATAGTTTTTAACATGTAAATATACACCTCTGTAGATAAATTTATATCATTAATGAAGTTATAACACGTTCACCAGTTTTCATTGGTGTCATAGCAAATAGTGTATACCATTTAAGAAATTAATAAAAATTAAAAAATTGAATTTAAAAAAATGTAAAATTTCTATCTCTTTCTACAAAATAGTCATTGATATTTAAGAAAATAAAAATGGGTATTCAGAAATCCATCAGTGACAAAATAAGATTCGAAAATGAAAAAAAAAATGTTTTCACAAAACCTGTATACTGGTGAGATTTGTCTGAACTGGAAAGGTTTATGTGTGACAGTGGAAATCAGAGAGTTGTATGTAAAATACTGTACATCTCAATCTATGACGTTCTACGTCCGTTACATGTATTCTGTGGATCAAGTAGAGATGCACAAATCTGACCTCATTTGACATTATTTGACACATTGCACTTGACTTTTTACGAACTTCACAAGAGCATGCTATTGAATTTAGTTCAAAGAGAAACGCCAACCTTTCGGAACAAAGTCGCCATCTGCTATCATCACATTTTAATACACCTAGTTAACAACAAAGTGTTTGTCGGAATGAAAGCCGAGTGTAGTCGATATTTTCGGCTGCTTTTCGACCACATAAAGTAGGCTGCCACCGTGAAGTTTTCGATTTCCGATAATATAAACTGAATTCAACATCACTAATCGTAATTTACTGCCTCTGCCTCAGAGGCTTATTCTCTTACTTCCTGCAATATCCCATAATACTATACACCAATAAAGCAACCAAAAGCTGTTCCTTTGGTCAATGATCGTAATCTAGCATACTTTCTTACTTTAAAATAGCAATTTAATGCCAGACTTAAGTTGTCGTAAATATTTAGTATTACTTTAAACGACCAAACTGGCACCATCTTTACATCTTTATTAGTCGCATATAGCCCTATAATATTATATATTCATATTTTTTTCCCGAATACATATCAATCATGGGTTTTGAAATTTATGTCTTTATTGTTCAAAAAGTTAAAAGTAATAATTTATACTATAAATATGGATCATTTTTAAAACTACATCGTAAAAACTTGTCCAAATATATAAAGGGACTTCTTTTTGTTAGAAGACAACACATCGACATCGAAGCGATCACATACAAGCGTCATATGCATAATATATTATGGAATTTATAGAATCGATCTCACCACTAAAAAGTGATATAAAATGAGCAAATAAGAATTATTCAAAGTCAATCAATTTCATTCTTCAAATGTTATTCCAATAAAATGGAAATCCTTTATTCCTGAAAAAATATAAAACGGAATAAATACGGTAAAATATTCGACTATTTGAACCAATTTCTTCAAACAGTCGACGTGAATTTTTTTTAGTAACATCTTTTTATAAAGTCAATTTTGTTCTTTTCTCAAATGTTATCCCAATAAAGCGTGCATCCTTTATTCCAGAAATTATATTGGAAGCAGTTTCAAATTTTCAAATTTGTGTCTGGAACCATATTCTCATTCAATATTATTTTATAATTTCGGTTAAGTGTATTTACCCCCACCCCTCTAAAAAATCAATAAATTTTTGAAGTAGTATTGATAGCTAAATGATACTGTATTTAATAATGATTATGTAAGTCGATCACTTTTTATCTCAAATTTTATCCCGATAAAAGAACATTCTTTATGTTAGAAAAATATGTATCGGTATAAATTAGGTCAAATCGATACTCGAAGGAGGTGTGAATCAATTTCGTAAAAGTCAAATATACTATCATGAAAATAGCAACAGGAAATTCTTTAAAAATACAATAGTTGGGTCGAATATATAAGTGTCTATATGTAAAACACATCTCCCTTTTATCATCTTCTTTAACGAAACATAATAATATTCAGTTTATTTACCCCAAATAAATATAACAGTGGGTAAATGGGAGTCAGGAAATAGCTTACAGCTAGTCCGAGCCAGTCATGTACAATATTGCATGTATTGACTAAACCCCTTCCCTTTTTGGGCAATGTCTGTTGGATGGAGAGTAAGTAAGTAAATAAATAAATAAATAAATAAATAAATAAATAAATAAATAAATAAATAAATAACATAAATTGAAGTAAAATAAAATTAAATTTAAAAAAAAAAATTTAATTAAATTAAAATAAATAAATAAATAAATAAATAAATAAATAAATAAATAAATAAATCCATCCATAAAAGTATTAAACTCATACCAGGTTTGTGATCAGTTAACTGCACATGATGGTTAAGCATACTCCATCCTGGATAATCCTGCGAATCTCTTTAAAAAATTAACTAATCCAAAAGCGAGAAAAGTATTTTGTGCCTCTTTGCAAGAAGAGCGATTCGTTTCCAGTCACTGGGTTATGTCGTTGATAACTATGGCTTAATAGAAACATTATTGGAATTCAAGTTTTGTAATGATTTTAAATATGCTAAATTGAACAAATGTGGTAATCGAATGGATCAATACTCTTAAAGTTATGAAGGGTAATTATGTTGACTGCACAAAGTACAAACGTTTGTCACTAACATTGATTTTTCATCTAAATGTAAGGAGTGAATTAAACCTTCAATGAAGTATTGAATTCATATAATGTATACACAGCACTAAGTCGATTGCTCCAATGTAACGATGGCGATAAAATGCTGTGGAGAGAGAGAGAGAGAGAGAGAGAGAGAGAGAGAGAGAGAGAGAGAGAGAGAGAGAGAGAGAGAGAGAGAGAGAGAGAGAGAGAGAGAGAGAGAGAGAGAGAGAGAGAGAGAGAGAGAGAGAGAGAGAGAGAGAGAGAGAGAGAGAGAGGGGGAGGGAGGGAGAGAGAATGAATGAGAAATGAGAAAATAGAATATGGAATTTATACCCTGGTTGTTTTACGTCCCTACAATCGCAGTCTTCATTGTTTGTTTAGTGGTACTAAAAAGGAAAATTTAACACGATCGGAATATCATTTCTATCATTTAGATATAGTACCATTCTCCAATATTTCTCCTGACACCGCCGGAAACAAAACTTGTGTGGCATAAGGGGTTTGTCTGTTCGAGTCGAAGAAGCGTAGTGAAAAGACCACTTAAGTTACTCATCAAAATAAACTACCATGGAAATCATTCTACAAAGTAAATTTTTCAAAACTGACAAAGCCGTAAACACCCCCTCCCATATTTGAAAAAATGAGCCACAGTGTATAGGCTTGTCGAGCACAAGGCCAAAAACAGTGAAAATAAAATGAAGCCAATCTGATGATAAATACAACATATACTGAATGTTCTCACTCCATTAAACCCAACTACTGTCAGCAAAATATATAATTATGCGACACACATTCATATTAACAAGGACACAATTCAAAACAAATTTTACTATGAAGCCTGAAACAAAACCGGCTATACGAACATCAACAGTTTGAATCGATAGTGTTTATTACAAGAAAAGTGTGTAAAAACAATAGCGAAAACGGCAGACGAGAAGTATTGTTGGGTTTTGTCAGTGTCCGCAAGTGTTTATTATTCAACGATAGACCCTCCACCTGATGGTCTATGGTTGGCCCTACACGGCTATTCGTCACTGTCGTTTTGTTTAGACAATATCAACAGCTATATACAGAGACAAAAGATAAATTGACCAAAACAAGTTGATGCAACCAACATAAAATATTGTTTATATATGGATCTCCCTTGCATGTATTCGGGTAGTCAGTGGCCAACCACTTGCCTATTTTATACCACTGCGGTTCGAACCCATTCAAGGTTTGATGAAATTTACCACGCTGTACGTAAGAACAATGTTGTTCAGTTTGGCTCTACCGAACGTCGTAGGTTTTACCCAGCAGGGTACTCTGGTTTCTTCCTGCCCTAACACTAAACTCCCTCCTCCTGTTATTATGCAATGCCTGTTGGATGGATAAAAAATACTTGAAAAAATCCAAGTATTCCCTACATTCTGTTAAATCTGACCAGATTAATTCGAAGTGGACCTTTTGAAACAACGTGTTTTCTTTTTGATAAAGCTGTTGTCCTCAAAAAGTCAATAATTGATATGGAAATCCTAAAATAAATTCGCACACGCCAGCAAGATAAATATGGTGTCAGTTGGCAGTACCACAAAGATAGCTTGTATTGTATCATAGAACTGTATTTATAGACAACATAGCAACGTACCATTTGCTTTTCTGTGCACGTTACAGACATAACTAATCTGTATTTTAAAGATACATCTTTGTGGCAGTTGTGTCTGACACATGTCAACCACATTATTGATAGTTTCGGTTGGATTTGGAAATATTTCATCATTTATATCCATTCATAGAAAAACAACAGAAAATTCAAAATTTTGTGTAACTTTGTTTACATTTCAAGAAAGAAAATATTACACTGACAGCATTAGGAGAAATAATATTAACTAGCCAATTTTTAACTAAAATGTAAAATGAAATTATATTTTAAAAAAACGAAAAATAAACAAGAAAAGAATTGTGTCAATTGGCAGTACCACAAGGATAGGTTGTATTGTGTCATAGAACCTTATTTATAAACACCATAGCAACGTTTCCTTTGCTTTTCTGTGCAGGTTACAGACATAACTAATCTGAGATTTGTAACAGTTGTGTCCGACACTTGTCAACCAAGTTATTGATAGTTTTGGAAATATTTTATCATTTATATTCAGTCATAGAAAAAACCCTGAAAATTCACAATTTTGAGTAAATTTGTGTAAATTTCAAGAAAGAAATTACTACACTGACAGCATTCTAGACAATTTTTACTAAAATCAATTTAAATTTGAAGAAAAATGAGTCCATTTGCTTGGATATTTTCCGCCCTAAAAATGATATGAAGGTATCCTATCCAGTAAAATTAATCTGAAGTATAGACTAATTTGGACAATTCGGACAAGTACGCCATAAAACGGATTTTTTTTGAAAATTGTAATTTTTATTGGGAAAATTTTCACCAAGCAATAAATGTTACAATTATTGGAGGAGAACGGTTCATTTGTTTTTTGCATTTAAAACAAAATTGTATTTATAGAAAGAAAAATGCAGAAAATTTAGAATCTGTGTTTTGACAACTTTCATGGAAAAACTGAGCGTTAGGAAGAAAAAAATACAATTAAAGTCACGAAACCTGAAACAAAAGATCGCCTGGCTCGACACAAGCTTGTGTTGTTATATTGCTATATTTTATCGTCTGCTAAACAAAAATATTACCAACAGTACTGGTGCTACATTTTATCGTCTGCCTCAACACAAATCTTTGTAACATTGTATCGTCTGCAAAAACAAAAAATGTTTGTAACATTGCCAGGTATTATCCTCATGCTTGACAGATATCTCTGTTGGTTAACTTCCTACCATACGAGACGATAAAGGGTTGCAATGTTTGTCAACATTTTGTTGAGCCAGATCATAAAATGTAATAATGTTGCTGAATATTGTTCAAACCTGGTGGCGTTTCGTTCTAGTTTTTTTTTGAAAATTGTGACAGAATATTGGTAATACGAATAGTTTAATGATTTCCAGCTGAAAATAATATGACATCATTGACAAAGTGCAAGAAATTAAGATTTCTGTCCGGATTTCGTTTTGCTGGGTGAAAAATGATAAAGATCATAGATCCCATCATCAGATCCTTAAAACTGTGTGTTGACGTGGTCACGGAATAATAACGCGAGGTGAAGGAGCCACAGAAGCAAGTAATCGTGTCATTATCAGGGTTACCTATGTTAAAGGAGATCGGAGGCAGCTGCTTCCGTGACTGTAAAAGGCGTATAACATCAATTAAATGACAGAACGGAATTCTTTAAAGCTGTTCTCAGAAGAGATTACAAAGGAAATCGCTGCAAATACAAACACGTATGTCTCGTGCAGTATTTATCTTAGTTTCCATAATACATCTTGTGCGATTGTGGTAATCATCTTGTCAGGACGTCATTAAAAGAGTTAAAATCAAACATTGCACATGTGTACTTTGTGGCACATTGTCACTGATGTTTTCAACGCATTTCGTTTGTAAATAGTTGGTATAATGTAGTGTGGAGGTGTGTGCGTGGTTGTGTAGGTTTATGCATATGTCTCGTTTTTTTGGTAAGGTTGGCAGTTGTTTTGAAGCGATACGATATTATATATTCAGGTACAAGCCCAATGAGTTTCTAAACAATGCAATGATTTATAATATGCATATAACTAACTTTTTCAGTGAGTGAGTGAGTGAGTGAGTTAGTGAGTGAGTGAGTGAGTGAGTGAGCGAGCGAAAGAGAGACAGCGAGAGAGAGAGTGTGTGTGTGTGTGTATGTGTCTGTCTGTCTGTCTGTCTGTCTGTCTGTCTGTCTGTCTGTCTGTCTGTCTGTCTGTCTGTCTGTCTGTCCGTCCGTCCGTCCGTCCGTCCGTCCGTCCGTCCGTCCGTCCGTCCGTCCGTCCGTCCGTCCGCCCGCCCGCCCGCCCGCCCGCCCGCCCGCCCGTGTGTGTGTGTATGTATGTATGTATGTATGTATGTATGTATGTATGTATGTATGTATGTATGTATGTATGTATGTATGTATGTATGTATGTATGTACCCATGCGCAAGAACCCACAATATACATACATACATACATACATACATACATACATACATACATACATACATACCCATACATATCTGCATGTCTATTAATACACACTTCCGTTGAGCTTTACCTGATTCATAAACGTTTGATTTGTAAACCCATCCATTCAAAGACATTTAACTTACATATGTGTAGCGATAATGCCAAAGTTATTTTGTACTCAAAGTATTGATTGACTGTGTCATGACCCATGTCACATGTAGTTTATATCTAAGATACAAGATAGTGTATCTTCTCCCAAAAGGATTCAACACCGTGAAGACCTTTGCCTGTCGGCATTCCCTTTTATATCGCGTGATTGTCAGTAATATACCACTGCGGTTTGGGTGGTTGTGCATGCTATGAACATCATCATTTCACTGTGTACGAATTTTCCCAGTAGAGTGCTGTAAGTTATCAGAATTGAGTGTATCTGCTGGATTCTATCAAATGCGTTAACCTCTTTGTATATATCTATTTAGAAATAGTGTGACTAGACTCATCAATACTCGTTACATACATACTCAGGGACAGTAACAGAATGCTGGAAGCAATTATACACACATTCAAATGGCATCATTTTGGTGGACAGGGTGGAAATGAAAAGTGAACTCTTTTGACAGCAAGGGAGACAGTCATCATTAATATAAATGGACACGAATTGCACAGAAATTTGTCAAGAAACCTGTAAAGTGACATAGTTAAGGTTTTTTATTTAGTTGGACAAGACAGTGAACACTTTAACCAGCATCATAAGTGGCACCGACCGCCATTAATTTAGACATCCACGAATTAAAACAGAATTCGTGAGCAAACGCTTTACAGTAACATGGTTAAATTATCTTTCCGGGTAGGATTAATATGACATGAAAAGTAACCAATTTTGGCAGCTATACAGAAAACAACACACAATTAGATGTCTTTAATCACAAAACATCAACAAAATGGTGTCAGCGTTCTAGTGTAAGCTTCAACAAAAAATTAAAGGCATTTGCTGGTACCATATAGTTTTGTATATGTTCTATCAGACACCCAACGCTATATTCACGTGAACCTATTAGAATAGTAAGAATTAGACATTGCACGTATGTTAATTCAAAGTCGATTATACCAAAAGGTATTAAGTAATAGATTGAATTCATTACCGGATTGTGCTGATTATTTTAGGGTGCGGACCCTGAATCAATTTGATTGGATTTATGTGGTGTGTACAGTTACAAACATATATTTACCCTACAAAAGTGATCCTATGTGGTCCAGGATGTCTGATAGTACGAGTAAGGTATTATATCTACAAGAACAGTTGAAATAAACAAAACGTTGCAGCTAGTGCAGCGCTAACAGTATACGATTTTTGATTGGTTGCTAGTATTAAGCAAAATATAAATAAACAAACCAACAAACTAACTAACTATCAATAAAACAGACAAAAAAACACCCTCAAACAGACAAATAAACACACGAAAAGCAGTCAAACAAACAAACAAACAAACAAACAAACACACAGACAGACGGATAGACAGGGACAGACAGACAGACAGACAGACGGATAGACAGGGATAGACAGACAGACAGACAGACAGAATGGCAGACAGACAGACAGATAGACATACAGGCAGACAGACAGACACACACACACACACACACACACACACACTGACGAGGAGCCCGACCTTATTGAGCAGTGGAATAACTTTACTATATATTTAACCAGGTGCTTCAAACGGGGGGGGGGGGGGGGGTATGTTTAAAGCTGAAATATGAGATAGGAATAAATGAACGACTGTACTCCAGAGAGTCAAGCGTAGCTTTATCGTCTGAAATGACCTGAAACTGTATGTTCTACATGTGACTTAATCCTTCAAAACTGCTATTCTAGACGATTTTATTCATTTTTCTCATTTTTTTCTCAACAAACCTGTAACTGAATCTACCATTTATGACAGTTACTGTTCTTTTTATTTAGTACACTAGAGCAAGTGTGTTCATGATTGGCTCTACGGTTGTAGAAATTAATGTAGGGAGGGTTGTTTTTGTGTTTTCCCCCGGATCTGCAGACTGCATGGGCTGGAAAATTACGAGAAAAAAAGACGGGGTATTTAAGTGATACGCGCGATGACCAGAAATTATTCTCTCTCTCTTTTTTGCATTAAACAGTATACTAGCGTTTGATTTTTGTGCCAGAGGTTCGTGTTTAGTATGTCCACTTGCAATATGGGTAATTTAGAACACTCTGTTACTTAATTCGAAGTTTTCGAGTACGCTTTCTTCATTGTATATTTGTTTAGTTGGTGATCGATGTTGTAGCCGTGGAGTGCCTCTTGAAAAGTGTTAAGTTGGGCGACAATTGCATTGGATTGCTCTA
>NC_135567.1:10304483-10314483 GCF_964340395.1 Glandiceps talaboti | reverse complement strand
TGCTTCACCAAGTAAAACTCGAGTCTTTGGTTTACTCAGAGATTCAGTACGCACTCATCGTGCCCCCTTATCTAGAATAAAACATGAACCGTACAAAGATAGACAAATATGGCGATGACAGCTTTTATATGACATATAAAGAAATGGAAGTAGTTTGAACAGTATTATTGATGGGGACAATGGCTGTTACAGCTAAAATGATGTAGGCTTGGTTTTTCACTCATGGGACATTACGTGTTTGACACAAAGATAGACATATTTCAACTCAAGACTAACTAACAATAACAGAGACAATAAACACAGCAGGATCCTTTACCCAATGACATTGAACACTGATAAGCATTGCTATTCTTTCACAGTGCAGTAAAACAGGCTTCTAAACCTGACTACTTCTACATTCCCACTATACACGGCACCTATGTAATAGGGAACTTGCAAACCCGCCATGTTGAATGTTGCATCATGGGAAATGTGATAATAAATACTAATCAATTAGTGTTGTAAATAATGTTGATACATTGGTTTAACCACAAATAATCAATTCATACCCTGGCCATTGCGGGAGGTTAATGTTATCAGTAGCTCCAGATTTGGTATAACAGTTACCACAGATAATCCCATAGTCCTTTGCTCAGTCTGGATTTGCAAGTTCCCTATTGTGTCTGTTGCATTAGAAGTTAACCGAGTGTATGTATTAAATTTCATGTTGCATTGAGTGAAACACCAATCCTACATCATTTTAGCTACAATGTCCCATGAGTGAAACACCAAGCCAACATCTGTTTACCTATGACAGTTATACAAATCGAAGTAAATGTTTGTAAGGTCGTACTATTAAATGACCCAGTGCCATGTAACCTATGATGGATAAGTGACTAAGTCATTTTATTTTGACAAGGTTTCATTTAGATATGGCCTTTCTTTATGCATATTGCCATATGTATGTAAATCCCCGAGATTACGTACCAGCTGCTAACAAAGCAAAGATTGTATACATTGAATGTGACACGAAATGTCAGGTGATTTGTTAGGGCCCCATTGGATTTCAACTTCCTGTACGGTCACTTGAAACACAAAGCACCAGTAATGCGAATTAAAAGTATAGAAAGTTTCCGCGGTTATTTTATTTCGCTGACAAAATTGAATAAAAATGGATGGAAGGGAACTTTGATGAATAGAGTTAAAACGGCATATCGGTATACACACATATCAATAGAAATATATGAGGTTAGACAGCCAGCTATGGACAGTCGGATGGTCAAATAGCTTTACATAAACAATGCATGTTGCCTAAATACATATGCCTACATGGACACACAACCTCCTATAAAAACCCACAAAAACAACAAAACAAAACAAAACAACAACAACAACAACAATAATAACAATAACAACATCAACAACAACAACACCAATAACAACAACAAACGAATCACACATACATACATACAAATTTCATTGGAAATCGTTATAAATGTTGGTTGACTAGCTTTGTGTTTTTCAATGACATATATCATCCCTTTTTAATAAGTTTAATATAAATAATACGATTTCATTTAAGACCCATGTTTACTTTGTAAAATATCAATGCTTTGACACGCAATATAAGCCGTTCTTTTCTTTTGATAAAATGTATTGCGTGTATTTATGTCCGTATGTTATCCAGACACACACTCACACACATACAATGTGTGACAGACATACATACATACATACATACATACATACATACATAGTTACATACAATCATAAATACATACATACATACATACATACATACATACATACATACATACATACATACATAATTACATACTTACATACATTCATGCATGCATGCATACATACATACATACATACATACATACATACATACATACATACATACATACATACATACATACATACATACACAGACTTAGCTAAATTTAAGTGATTATTTAGTTGATCATCGTCAAGAATTAATCAATTTGTCAATTATTTGGTCTTTATATCAAACGACACTACTCCAAATACGTCAACAAAACCTTTTATTAATCAATCAATTTTAAAGTCAATTAAAAGACTAATCATTTTTTCCATAAATAAGTAAATCGATAAGTCAATGTGAAAGTGAGTGTATAATTTTATATAAACCCATAGAGTAAAAAGAAATTGTTTATCATATAACCTGACCTACATATAATTGTTAGATTACCGATAAATTGTAAAAAGGGAGACCATTATTGCAATTTACAAGCCTATTTGTGCATGCATTTCTGTCACACGATTCTCAAATTTGATTCTAAAATACGTTCTAGCCTTGTACATTATGCAAATGCTTTTTATAGAATATTGGAAAATGGCACACAAGTTGCAGACTATATCCCCGTAAGGATGGAGATGGGTTCTTAGCTTGGTAATGGTTATAAGTGTACCATGGTGAATTCAAGGCATAAACGTAAAAAATTAAGAGTAAAAAAAATCATATTAGTTAGATAATTGGAGTTGAAAATCTTGAAAATCTTTGAAAATTGAAAAGTTGGAAATTTAAGGACGTTCACAATTTGGGTTAAAAGCCGTACATTAACTCAAAGAGGGGTCAGTCCTATTCAGATTTTTTTTTTAAATTTAAGAGCCTACATTAGTTAACAAAAGGGTATCAAACCCGCGATACATACAGTATATGCCCTTACTAGGTTAGCAACCCCTGCTCACGACTATACCTCGTTACACAAACCATCATACGTTATTTTGTGTACAATATTTCATTTTAATTCATTTTTTGGGGGAATTGAATAGAAGTAAACTTGAAAGGTGTTCCAGTAAAGATTCAATTCTCGGACACACGTCAGTATTACCTTCAAACACGTAAACTCGAAAAGTGGTATCGTGAATAAATTTCCTTCACATTTATATTGTAATTAATCCGAACCAACAGTTATAAATAGCAAATTAAAATATTCTTCGCTAACCAATTCCAAGCTATCAATTACTGCTACCTTAATATAAATTTTAATAGAACTTGGCACGATAAAAATATACGAGTTGACGGTATTGTCGTCAAATGTCTCCAAACTTTTAAAATTATAAAAATGAAATGTTAACATTAAAATACCCATATTCAATTTAAGATGAAAGTTGACACTGTTGGCGTCAAGCGTATCGCCATTAATATGTTTTAATTAGATATCCATTAAAAAAAAGTGTCGTTTCGAAAATAAATAAGAGTGCAGTTTTAAATTGGCGTGGCGTTTTGCCTGTAATAATGTATGAAACGTAGAACAGGGTAGGAATATCTAATTAGTGAACCTTTCAAATTAAAACGATGTCAATTTCCTGATTAATTTGGAACAGAGTTACTAAACAATAAGCAATTCATACCGAATTGACCACATTCTCTGTTCGATACTTAATTAACCATATCAAAACTTATTTAATTATTTAATTAAAATTGTTAATGTCCTTAATATTGTCGATCACAAAGTTACGAAAAAAGTGCTGTAGTGAACATTGAGTATTCAGCACAACACTCTCTGTTCAATGTATAATTACCCATATAAAACAAAAACTATCAACATCTCTTTAAACCAGCACTTGCTGCAACTGGGGTATTTATTTCGTCAAATAACCAAAGACATATTAAATAATAATTAGTCAGTTACTTTTTACAAAATATATATATGTTAATTGGTGGCCAATATTATCCGTAGGTGATGTAATGACAAGTTTCAAGCTTGAACGAAAGCTCAAATCTGAATCTGTTGACATGTTAAAACGGCAATATATTGTAACCATAGTTCCGCTTTTTGATCAGAAAACCACAATCTATTCACTGTAAAGTGTTAAAATACCAATAATTAGACATTTTACATATTAACCAGTGGTCGATGTTATCCATAAACATTACAATAACAGTTTTAAATCATGATTCCTGTTGAGGGCGCTGATTTTTGGGTGTGGACTCTAAAATCAATTTCATTTCATTTATCATGTAAAAAGCTAAAAATAGAGTTCAGGTTGTACATTAGTGAGTAAGTTATTGTGGGTAAGAAAACATTTAAAAAATATATTCGATTGCAGCTAATGCAGTTCTAAGTTATTGTGGCTAAGAAAACATTTAAAAAAATATATTCAATTGCAGCTAATGCAGCTCTAATAGGGAACTTGCCAACCCGTCATATTGAATGTTGCATCATGGGAAATGTGATGATAAATGCTAATCAATTAGTATTATGAACAATATTGTTATATTGTTTGTAACCGCAAATGATCAATTCATATTTACCCTGACCATTGTGGGGGGTTTATTTTATCGGTAGCTCCAGATTAGGTAATACAATAACCTCAGATAATCCCATAGTCCTTTGCGTCTGAGCATGCTCAGTCTGGATTGCAAGATTGTTATTAAATTGGTCAACTTAATTCTTATTTTCGAACTCACGGTTACTGAACACATCCAATTTAACTCTTTGTTTAGATCTATAATTATCCACTTAATTACTTTTCAGCACTTTAATTAAAATTATGTCAACTTCCCCAAACCGTTCCGAATACAAAATTAATAAAATGGGGTACACATCGAATTTAAACACAATATTATTTGTGCTTTATAATTACACTCATAAGAATGTGATTAATTATTTATAATGGTTTTAATTAACTTTTTAATTAAAATCGTGTTCGTTACGCAATTCAGAACTCAACGTTAAGGCTTGAGCACACGAGAGTTATTAAAATATATGACGTATCGTTATCTCGTTTTGTATGGTTTCTTGACTATTCCAACTAAAGTGATGGCCACGGGTAGCTAGGTCAAAGATCGACACGTCTGTCTTCTAAAATCATGAAAATACCGTTGGTATTCATGTTGAATTTACTCACCTCTATTTTACACTGAATTCAAACATTTTGTACCGCATGTCATCGCCACGCATGCGCTCTATGCGAAAGTCGTGAGCATTTGGCTCAGTGTTCAGCGCACACGGCACGGTGAGGAATTTGCCACGAGTAACCAAAATTATCAAACATATTAGATATTTGGCTCACATCCACGAATGACCATAATCTCACTAACAATTATCCACACACGAGAGGAATCGGCGCGAGGAAATTGCCACCAGTGAAATTTTGCTCATTGATTCCTCAAGTCTGCGCCTGGCTTTAAAATTACATGTATCAAAAGGTATTTAATTAATCACAATTGTTTATTCTTTAATTACAATGATATCAACATTATCGCTATTTTGAATTACTGTATTATTGAAATGTAGAGCGTGTCGAATTAAACATAATTTAATGTGTTTGATACGTAATTACCCGTTTGGTTCAGAAATTCAATTTAAATGCAAATGGGGTGAAAATTAAATTGCACTTCATTGCTGTGATTAATTGATTCAATTAATTAATTGATTCGAAGTGTGAGAGATGCAGTTGTACTGACGAAGTATTGAATTTGATAACAAATTTGATACTACCGAACCAGAGCGACTTTAGAGTTCGAGGCAGTAATATAATGTTTATGTTTCGCGCATTTTTTATGTTACAATTTACACAAAACAAAACACGGATACTAATATTGCGCACACATGATATATTTTATCTCACTGGGAACACAAACCAACATCACTGTCGGATAAAACAAAGGATATTGAAACACAAAACTGTTTGTAGTGTTCCCAGTCAGATAAACTTTAATATTTCACTTGTTTGTTCTCGAGATCTATCAGCGCTTGTATTTTGTTTGTGTATATCGTAACACAAAATGTTTTGTGAGAAGTCAACAACATTGTGCGGCCTAATTGAAACTCTATAGTCACTCTGGTTTGGTAGTAACATCATGTTGCCTAATTGAAACTCTATGGTCACTCTGGTTTGGTAGTAACATCATGCTGCCTAATTGAAACTCTATAGTCACTCTGATTTGGTAGTAACATCATGTTGCCTAATTGAAACTCTATACTCACTCTGGTTTGGTAGTAACACCATACAGCCAAATTGAACTGGTTTGGTAATAACATTATGCTGCCTAATTGAAACGCTATAGTTACTCTGGTTTGGTAGTAACATCATGCAGCCTAATTATATTGAAACTTTATAGTCACTCTGGTTTGGTAGTATTCTGTGAATCAACTTCTTATATGGGTGAAGTGTCATTGACAATTTGCGAATTTGCTTTTACATTCTCTACTAAACTGACGATGTTCAAAGCGTTGTCGATCATTTCGAGTTGTAGTATTTGTTGAGATTCGGTATGTTGTTTGAGGAAGAATTTCATCTCTGCTTTCACATGCCCTTAGTTTTCCATGTTTTTACTCGTTTTTAGTTTCAAAAAGGGGTGTTTATGTAGGAGACTTCCGCTCGTTATGGTTAGCTATAAACAATAATTTATATAATATGACTGCATGAAACATGCTATCGTTTTATTGTCGTTTAATTTCGTAAACTGATTTTGAAAATGAAAGACAACCACTGAGCGAGTCTTTTCAGGAATTCGAAAATTACGATTATAGATTGGCATGATATTAAGTTTCGTGGTTTTCGTTTTTTGTGTTTTTACCTTTACACAACTGAAGACTTTGCGAACAATGATGTTTGCAAAAATAGGCAAGGACAAATTTAGAAATGACCAAACAAAAAATACGTGTCTGAAGAGAGATACTACAGCTCTGTTTATTTTACTCAATGCAATTCAAATTGAAGTTAGTTTTGTCTGGCAAACATTTCGTTGTTAAAAAATACTTGTTATTTCCATTAGCGAATATTGTGATAGTGATATTTCGAACACGAAAGTGACTTTGTCCTTCACGGTTTATTGAATCCGTCACGCATGAAATACGAATCGATGGATGAGGCTTTCAAAATGAACGCGAGTAAGTCTTCAAACAATCGCTTTTATTCCAATACAATAAATCGCTAACATATCTTTTTTTTTTATTCAGCCGTTCTCGAAACTCCGAAGTCGTTTTCATATCTCAACTTGAGATACCACTTCAAAAGACGAAAAAGGCCTTGGAATGTTATTGAGTTTGGGAATTCAAACTTCTGACGGAATATTGAATGAATAGGTTTAAATGACAATGCGTTCGGAATCACTTTCATTGAAATAAATCGGGAAGATGTGATAATGTTTAAGAAGTTAAATGCAGACACAGACAGACAGACGAACAGAAAGACGGAAGGACGGACGGACGGACGGATATACATACAGGCAGACAGACAGATCTAGACAGACAGACAGACAGACAGACAGACAGACAGAGACAGACAGAGAGAGAGAGACATAAATTGACAGTCATACAGAAGGAAAGACGTAGGCACACAGTCAGAGATTTGGAGAATACGTATGTATGTATGTATGTATGTGTGTATGTATGTATGTATGTATGTATGTATGTATGTATGTATGTATGTATGTATGTATGTATGTATGTCCGTCTGCATGTGTTTGAGGGTAGTTGAATAGAGATGAGAAATATACACAACGAGATTCAAGTATAACATGGGGGGTGGGGAGCAATTTTCATTATCTTTGTAATTACATTTTTTATGTTTGACCGATTAATATGCTCTCATGATAATTTGGGTAATAAAAACAGCTGCATGACATGGAAATTACCCGAACCCGTGTTACTAACTACGATAGCATACACAATTCTATTTGAGAGTTCATGAACAAATGCCAAACCTACCGATCGTACGGTGTCGGTGTAATGATACTAAGATTGGAGGAAGAATGAGTCAGTCAGCTTTCTTTTTTTGGTTATATATATCATGTTCTTAGATAAAAACCACTGTCAAAATTACTTCAAGTAGGTCACAGCACAATTTAAATCAACCGCATGATTAGTCAAAAATATTACCATTAGTAAAATCGGTGTATCCCCAAATGTATCATAAATACAGTCGTGGGACGGAAAATAACTACTTTAGTAAATGAAATATAAATATTTCGAAATAATTAAATTGGTATGATTTATATACAAAGCATTGAATACGTATTTGTAATAAAATGGTCTTAGGTACGTGCACCGTGCAGTAAGACTACTTCTGCCTCTAAGCGAATGTATTCCCGTAAATCAATTCCGATCTGATCAAATGAGAAGCATAGACAGTATGTCGCCCTCAACGTTAGATTGAGCCACAGCATCCTGTATTTAATGCATACACCCCTATTCGTGGAATGGATACTCCCAACATTCCTCTTTAAAAGGGAATAGTATCAAAGTAATGAAACTATACTAATTGCACTGTGTGTACATACGTTGTTGTGTGAAGTACGTTCCGTATTTCCGTCAACGAACACCGGGAGTTACGTCGCGTTACCGTGTACATACATTCATTGCCGAGGTATACCTACGGTATCACCAATTTAGGAACGAATCCCTCAAGACACGGGTTCAATTTGTTCTGTTCTTGTTGATCACTTACTCTGGTTAAGCGTCCCTGATAACATTATTACCGAACCATCAATTACTATCAAAGCTTACGTTTATTTTTTAACTGTATAAGTTCGTTTACGCCAGGACTGGCAACACCTTCGGACTAGAACCCACCTTGGGTTGTTATTCCATGGACTTAAGATAACGTACTCGTATTTTCTGAAACTTTGCGTTTTGTGGTTTCAGGAAAAGTTGGTTGTCGACGTACCCAGAAGCAGTTTCTTGTTTTGCGTCGGTTTTAAGTTCGTCTGTTTTTTGTCAAATCAACGTTCCTGCTGAGGACCATTAGTTGATTTTCTGTTGGCCAGAGAGAATTCAAGAAAAAGCAGTAGGGTACGTATGCAGGTTTTTTATCCAGCTTTTAACATTTTTTCCCCAGTCGTTGAAATGTTGAAATCGTGTTTTGTGTACAGCTTGATTACCTTGTGTGATTGCATCAACTCTGGATGACGAACCGAGGCGGTTTCCACCTGCCTATAAAATGTCCAGGTATCTTCGCCGTGGTAATGAGCCATAACGAAAGCTTAGCAGAGGTTACGCTTGTTTCTTAAACGCTGACAGGTCCCATTTAACACAGACATGCTAAATTGCGATCTACTCTCAGCCTCGCTGACTTTCCCTCATTTGACCAGAAATTGTCGTCTGCCACTGTAATCGTCTTTTCATGTAATGTGCTGTTGATGTGTTAACGAGTTCAAATAGGAACCGATTTATTTCACCAAAATGTCAGACAGGGCGTGTAAAATTTGAACATTTCTGATATTAAGAGTCTAGTCCGTTAGAATACATCACGACTATTATTTATTTTTTTATTCGAGAAAGGCGGGCAATGATTAATAAATCCTTTTAGACGCGTTGTGGTATTCAGCTCTTGCAGTTGCATGTGCACTTGGGGGTATGTGACTGACGTTGACAATGGACAATATAAGTAGAAGGTGAGGACGAGGTAGAGACGAACGGATATGCTGACATACTAACAACCCTACCGACGGGAAAACATACATACATACACACACACACACACACACACACACACACACACACACACACATATATATATATATATATATATATATATACATACATACATACATACATACATACATACATACATACATACATACAGACAGACAGACAGACATCAAACAGAGAGGTAGAAGAACAACCAGATACCGTCGGACGGGTAGTTTAACATCCAACCATCCGTTAGTCTGGGCGCCAGTCCGTGCGTACGTTAATCCATCAATCGATCGATCCATCCACCCATCCATCCATCCATCCATCATTCCGTCCATCCGCCCGCCCGCTCGCCCGTCCGACCGCCAAGCCACACGCACGCCCGCCCAGCCACACGCCTGCATGCATGCAAGCTCGCCCGCACACACATCCAAGCACGCACAGACAGACAGAGAGACAGACAGACAGAGACAGACAGATGTAGACACAGAAACACACAAGTACGCACGTAGACAGACGGACAGACGGACAGGCAAATACGACTGGTAGCGCTTCAATAAAAGATATGTGTACTCAGAGTCGGGGGGGGGAGGGGGGGGGGGCTATAGTACTGTCGTATTATG
>NC_135567.1:10289483-10299483 GCF_964340395.1 Glandiceps talaboti | reverse complement strand
AGTCTGAGACTACACGAGGATATGATCATTGAATTAGAAACAGTTAGTTGCTCGTGATAATTTTTGAAAAGAAATCTACAAAATTTTCATACAATCATTTCGACTTATTTTGGATTGGTATGAGAAATAAATAACATGAATTCATGCCAGAGGTTTAGTTGAAAAGTGGCCACACCAATAAAAAATGTAGTTATATTTATCAATGTGATCTGGTCTGATTGCACGAGTTAGTTGCATCTGTTCAACTTAACTTCTTTACTCGTTTTTACTTCTACTTGTCATTTTTTTAAAAACTTCCACCCACCCTCGTCATCGCAAAACGCATAAATATGGCTAATCCTATGATATGCCACATTAGGCTGAAATTTAATGGGAATGCATCCAGGGATGTATGGACGAAGAAATATGAAGCATACAAAGATTCGATGAGTGATATGCAAATTTGGTGTAAAAATGTTCATTTTTGGTCAAATGGATAAACATTTAAAAAATGTATGCAAATGTGCCTAGCAACAAGACCATGCCCATAGCAACAGCCAAATGATCACAAATATTGCAAAGATAACAACATGGTTGGATAGGCAACTGGATAGTCATTCAGCAAATGAACACATTGTTAGCATGGACTACCATGTGGATAAACATTTTTAAAAACTACAGTTGTGCTACAACGCCATTGGCGGTATTTTTTAATTCATACATTTCTGTTGAACGTAATAGAATCGTTGGATTTCTTACCCAGATGGTGGAGGGTCGGATTCGTCGCAGTTGTGTACACTTGATCATTCTGTACACCCCATAATAGTGTGTACCGTAGCGAGTATTTTAATACGTTACAGGGATGTTCACATTCGTACAGCGACAAATCCCCGGCTAAGTTTGTAAATTTCTTGACTGTGGTAACCTTCTTAACTAGTAGTAAAACTGTCATTAACCACCACCGTAATGACAGTAAACCCTAAAGTCAGCTAAGATTACACGCATGCCTTTTTGTTCTTTTGTATTAATAGAGCAATGGAGTGTCGTATTACCGTAACAGATGGAGAATAACGCAATAATTTGCAACAACTCACTCTAATATTCAGCTGACATCACCCATAAAATAGATGAACGCATATTACCTTAGTACTTACTACTGATTGATAACAAGAGGGTGTTACTATGGAAACGTAAACGCGAAATCACAATATTAATAAAATGATGTGACATAACCATGACATTTGCATTCCATGGAACCCAGCATTGGATTTGACGAAGTTAACAACCATAAAACATAGCTACACGCCTGACATGATTACTGCAGTTTAAACATGGGCTTTAAATTTACGACTGTCGGGGACATCGTTTATTGTTTTTTGGGCCGTTATTTTGCACGATTTAAATTGTTACTGTCGTCTTTGTCTTACATCAAGAGATAAATTATGACCACATTTTATTACAAAGTCTCACTCCATTTACAAAGACTAGCCCACAGGAATGCCATGTCGTCCAATAATTCTTTCTATTACTGGATTCAAATTAACGAAAATAAAAGGAGCAAATTCGATTCAAGTTTGGCTCAAATTGAAATAGACATTGTCAACTAGATTGGTATGGTTTTAATCAAACTCTACAAAGGCGACTTGAATATATTAAAGTGGCACAAGCTGAGATTAGAAGCTTTTTACTCAAGTGAAAATACTTTTAGATTAAACTAATCAAGTGTAATATTAATGCCAATGCATGCCTTCTTTAACGTTAAATGTGTCTTCTGACATTGTTAGAACTGTTGACTTTATAGTATGAATTTCCTCAACATTTTTAATGCGTATAAAAATTACGTCATCGATGACGTTATCTTTTATAAGGTATATAATACCAGATTTGAGTTCAGTCCATTGTAAGTGATACATAAGTATACTATAATAAGTAGAACATGAAAGTATCTTGTCAATATGCAGGAAAAATTGACGGTCAAAAATGTAGAAACTCTGCCTGTGGGCCTTTAAAGATAAATAAAATAAACTGCATAAATTGAAATCTAAATCTCATCATATATGTTCGAGCCAAATCTAATAAAAAAACATCTTCAAACATCACCGCTCAAAATGTAGTCATGAGACTAAATTAAATGATTTTTTTTTATATTAATCATACCGAATCATCTTGAACCTCTGTATCGAACACAGGTTTAACATTTAAACTGTCGATTAGATTAAATTAATGACTAGTTCAGATCAACTTAAAAAAAAATTAAAATGCTTACTTAATTGAACAATGGCTCATATGACATGACCACGTCATCCACAGATATTGGCAGAAAAGCACTATATGAAATCAACCTCGTGAGTCAAAGCAGTGGTTGACAGCAGCTTAGGGGTATATCAGGGTATCTTCTGTTACTCCAGCGTGCTGAAAGATGTTTGTGCACACGGTTCTTGAAAGACTGAACACCATTGTTGATCCCTCCAACTACAACTTCAGACATGAGAGCGTACACAAATGGAAGCTGCTACAAACAGGGAAAGTAAACAACTGAATTGGATGAATAACACTTGGCATAGCATGTTCGAAGTACAGAAATTTGTATTACATTCCATCATTTGATAAGAACAGTTTTATTGACACTCTACATAATAGTTTACCTTCACAAAACAAATATCCAGTTCCCCTGGCATTTCATGTACACATAAAAAGGACATAAAATATTCTTATCAAACCATCATGTAAAATACAAGTCTCTGCTGTTCCAACATGCTGTGCCAAGTGTTATTAATCCAATTCAGTTGTTTACTTTATCTGTTAGCAACAGGTTTTGTTCTTCCACGGTCTTGTGTCTGCAGTTGTACACTGTCGATGCATGGGAGTCAGTTCCAGTTATGGACTGAAGTGTGGATGAAAGCTGTGCCAGTGGAATAGGTACGAATAGACCGGGATCAGATTGTCAAAGCAAGATTAGATACTCAACCTGTTATAAATGAAGACATGAACATGTTCTAAGTACGATTTCGAACCAACAGTCTCGATTTGATTCGATTCAAATTAAATCAAACCTAATCCCCAAACCACTCCAAGTGTAAACACTTGTCTGACCTATTTACAATTTTAAATCAAATCAACCTGAGTCGATTTGACTCAAATCAAACCAAATCAAATCAAATCAAATCAACCAAACCAAATCAAATACAAACCGATTCAAACCAAATGCAAAGTAAAACCAAAACAGTCTAAAGTAGCTACCAATCTTACCTAATTACAGTTTCAAATCAATTCAAACCAAATCAAATCAAACCAAACCAAACCAAGCCAAATACAACATAATACCAAACCAATCTAAATGTAGACTCCCGTATTACCTAATTACGAGTTCAAGTTATTTTGTCTCGTTTGGATTAACATCAAATAAAACCAAACCAAACCAAACCAAGCCAAACCAAACCAAACCAAACCAAACCAATCTAAACCAATCGAACGTCAAACCACACCACTCCAAAGATATAGAGTGACCTATTTACGATTTCAAATAATTTCTCGATTTGATTGTAATCAAATTAATCAAAATATCAAATCAATCGTCAAACCAAATCACACCAAATGTAGACATCAAAATGCAGTGATAACAGTCTACATGTATGTGCTCAACAACATATTAATGCAATCGGAACTAAAAGGTTCGATACCAGCTTGCAGTATTCAATGGAGTCAAGTTGCCGACACCATGTCATCCAAGCGGATATATGATAATTGGTTGGTACGGATCCCTCAGTTCGTTTGCTGGTATTAATACTGATCTGTCACGTACGCTCAATCGACCCGTCTGTTGGAATTAGTGCCGTCAATAATTACACTTCTTCACCGCGTAAGCGAGAACATAGCCGATAAAAATATAAGCTTTTAATGTTAGTGATAGTGTTGACGATAAGTTGTGTAAGTGAAAAGCGGGAATACCTAGTCGACAAAATATACTAGTATCGCGTTGGCGCGAATTTGTTCGTGTTATCTGAAAGAAAAGTTGTCGATCAATCTTTGGACAGTAGATTTGGCAGGTCAAATTTGTGACTTTTAACGGGAGTTATCCCTGTTGGTTAGAAGAACTACATGTCAAACTGATAGTTTGGCGGGAAAGTGATCATGCTGGTTGGACTTTGCCCATCAAACTTAAGTTTTGTAGTTTTGGCGGGAGACAACAGTTCGTCTTTTGCTTTGGTGAGGTTGATCAGCAGCATCAGATTCGTAGTTTTTCTGCGAATGCCCTTTTGATTGGAGGGTGTTTGACCGCATTCGTTGTGGATTGGCGGGAAGTGGTTGATGACGTCATTTACTTGACCCCGTGTTTCTTCGTATAGTTACGTTTTGCTTTAGGTGCTCAGATCAAACATGTCCTACTGTTGCAAACGTGACTAATGAAATTAGTGTTTTTTGGTGGGAAAATAGTGAATCGTATACACAGTTTACGCTAGCGAGAAAATGATTGATTAAGTGAGTTATTTTGTTGAACCCAGCGAGATTACCCGTCGGGTTTGCTTGATCATGAAAGTGGCGGATCGGAGCTGTCG
This sequence comes from Glandiceps talaboti, assembly GCF_964340395.1. Taxonomy (NCBI): domain Eukaryota; kingdom Metazoa; phylum Hemichordata; class Enteropneusta; family Spengelidae; genus Glandiceps; species Glandiceps talaboti. The sequence goes on along the minus strand of NC_135567.1, from coordinate 10,294,948 downwards.
TGATTTTGCGAGGGTGGTTTGTCAATTATGTGCGCTGGCGGGAGAAAAAGAATGATCAAATGTATTGAGTTGACGGAAAAGTATTCAATGAGATATGTCATGTTTGCGGAAGTTCGATAATGAAAATATAAGCGGCGTACGCAGTCAACAGTGACTGTGTCGCTCGGGGCGAGATATACCCACATGTATCGTACATCCGAGGTAATACATGTACCTTCGTACAACACACATACTCATCCCCTTGAAGGCCAAGATCGACACCACTCACCCCCAACAGGCAGTATTGCATTCATTGACGTGGATTATTACTGCTCACAATTGATTATTCGGCCACTGCACTTGCATCTGGCCATACCATTCCAAATATATGATTCGGCGTTGAAATACAAAACAGTTTGGTAATCTATGTTCAGCAAGAAACTGGTACATATGGTCTTGAATCTTTGAAAATTGATTGTGATTTACATGAAATTGACGTCTGCATATTTGAAAATGGTATTAGTTATTTACGATACCATACCTGAATGTGTAGGACTATATTGCAAGCCATGCGGTCTAAAGTATGTGCTTCGGCCTTGAAAGATAAAAGGTTTTGAATCTATACTTAACACGAAATCGATACATACATACATACATACATACATACATACATACATACATACATACATACATACATACATACATACATACATACATACATAGTAAAATACATACATACATACATACATACATACATACATACATACATACATACATACATACATACATACATACATACATACATACATACATACATACATACATACATACATACATACATGCATGTATGCATACAGGCACACAGACATCTTTTGAGAATGACATTTCATTTGCTATAATTTCCTCAGACTATTGGCAAGCTATGTGGTCTAAAGTATATGTTTCGACCTTGAAAGATTAAGGCGATACTTTTACATATATATTTAGACCATGTATTTACAAACCAGACTATTTATGTCAAACAATTCGCTGTCTATCATATGTTTTATCCTTGAACTGGTATGATTGCTTATATTTTAGATTGTTTTACAACTGTTGACATCAAACCGTAGATGAATAGTACCTGTTGCAATCTAGTTTAGTTCCTGATGGACTGTACTTCGTACAAAGTTAACTTCACACTTATACCGTCTAGTCAAGTCTGTGACTCAAGGCGTTACTTGTGGTTCAACCCCATGGTGAACAAAGCACAAACGGCGCATGTCAGTAGTAATCCATCACAAATTGACAGGCTGTTCTCATCGCTCATTAATATTCATTTGATACAGCTGTTTTGACTATGTCCAATGTCCAACCAGGACTCCGCCTTCAGTCTTTTTAAGCTAAAACGTGGGGGTACAATGACGTCATCATTTTTATACGAAGGCTGTAGGTGGGAGCACAGTATTCTGTGCGAGAGTCACAAGCTTGACTAGTCGGTAAAAGTGCAAAGCTAACGTAGTACACATACGGTCCCTCAGAAACTAGACTCGTTGTAAACAAGAAAGGTAAATAAAATCAATTCGATCAATAACACTTGACACAACAAGTTGAAAGTACAGAGCCTTGTGTTACATTTCATCATTTGATAAGAACATTTTTATGGCCACTTTACACAATAGTTCACATTCACAAACACATTCGAGGTTCCCCTGGCATTTCATGTACATATAAAAAGGCCGTAAAACTGCTCTTATCAAACCATGGTGTGTAATACAAGTTTCTGCTGCATACATCAATTTCATATGAATCAAAATGCTGTCCCAAATGTTATTAATCCGATTTATTGGCTTATTTCCCTTGTTTGTAATAAAATCTGTAAACTGTACATGTACTTTTGAAAATGGTTTTTAGCACAACTGAACTTGTTCAGGAGTGCTATAGGGATCGCCCGGCGTCTGTCTGTCTGTCTGTGTGTGTGTGTGTGTGTGTGTGTGTGGATGTGTGTGTGTGTGTGTGTGTAAACAACTTAAAGTCAAAAACCGCTGAACCGATTGCCACGATATTTGGTGGGTTCATTACTTTGGGTGTCTAGTTGGGAAATTGTTCAAATCAAAATGATCGCATCACAGGTGTGTGATTTGGGTCAAAAAATGTGATTTTTGGTCAAAAAACTTAAACTCAGAAACTACTGGGCAGATTGGTGCGAAATTTAGTGGGAACATTCTTAAGGGGGTGTAAAGTAAGATTTGTTCATGACAGGATGATTCAATCAGTGATATGCAAATTGGGGCTAAAAATGTGTATTTTTGGTTAAAAATCTATAATTCTAAAACTACTGAGCAGATTGGGCTGAAATTTAATGGGAATGTATCTAGGGATGTATGGACGAAGAAATATTAAGCATACCATGATTCCATGAGTGATATGCAAATTAGGTGTAAAAATGTTCATTTTTGGTCAAAAACTTATATCTCAAAAAGTACTTGGTCAATTAGTCTGAAACTTGGCGAGATGTTTCTGAAACTGTTATTCTGCAGATTTTCTTAAAAACATTTTGACAAAGTTGGCCCTAGCGACCATGACCACGCCCTTTAGCAACAACCAAATGGCAGTATATTTTGGTCAAATAACAACATCATCTGGTAAGCAAGTGGGTAAACATTCAAAAAATGTATGCAAATACCCTAGCAACCATGACCACGCCCATAGCAACAGCCAAACGGTGGTGTATTTCACAAAGATAACAACAGGGTTTAATAGATAATTGAATAAACATCCAAAAATGTATGTAAATTTGCATAGCAACAAGACCACGCCCATAACAACAGCCAAATAATCACGTATATTGCAAAGATAACAACAGGAATAGAAAGACAGATGAATAAACATTCAAAAAATGTATGCAAATACCCTAGTAACCATGACCACGCCTATAGCAACAGCCAAACGGTGGTGTATTTCACAAAGATAACAACAGGGTTTAATAGACAATTGAATAAACATTCAAAAAATGTATGTAAATTTTCCTAGCAACAAGACCACGCCCATAGCAACAGCCAAATGATCACGTATATTGCAAAGACAATATCAGGAATTCATACACAAGTGAACAAAAACATACACAAATGTATGCAAGTATATCTAACAACATGACCACGCCCATAGCAACAGCCAAATGATAGCATTTATCGTAAAGATAGCAACATGGTTGGATAGGCAACTGGATAGTTATTCAGCAAATAAACACCTATTGTTAGCATAGACTAGCATATGGATAAACATTTTTAAAAACTACAGTTGTGCTACAACGCCATTGGCGGTATTTTTAAATTTTGTTTTCAAATGTTTAAAATGTTTTTCATTGAGCGAGGTCAAACACATTTTATGAAGTCTACTTGCCCATGCGATCATAGCTATCTGAGTTTTAAAAGTATTGAGAGATCAAACATGACAGTGTATGTGAAATGGTGCCGTAAGTTCTGTGGTCATAGTTATGTGAGTTTAATGCTAACGTGTATGTGAAACATTGCAAGACTACATGTCCCTGTGGTCAAGAGTATTCGCATTCTACAATAGCATGTATATGTGTCGATCTGTCTGATCTGGGGTAGGTGCATCTGTCACTACCATGCAGAGCAATTAACGCACAGCGGAGTCATACATCCAGCTACTAACGCCAACTGTATATTAGTGGATATAAAGTACTGCACAGCTATATATAAATGATTCACTGAAAGGGACCAGCCTGCTAATTGTGAAGTGGTGATATGTATCTATTCTCAAGGGGAACACCCTGTTTAGAGTTTGTAACGTTACGAAAACAAAGTAGAGAGCTAAATTGTTTACAATTTGATGGCAAGAACTTTATATACAAGCATTACGTTCAGTAGCATGGACAAACACCAATCTATGTCGGTAGACTTTCTCAATATCTATTACCCCGAGGAATACTTCATACTTTTAGTTTATTTTCAAAGTGATTATCAATAATCGTGTCGAAAGATTTGCTGAATGTTTTTCAATGTCCGCAGCTATTTTGATACGTATTCTATCTCGCTGTAGCACTAGTGGAATATAGTAGGATATGGTTAGGATTAATTTGAACAAAATAGCGATGGAAGATTGTATGATTTGAAATGCATTGACTATGATTAGTGGGTACTTAACGGTCGACGTGTTACTGAAATCGGTTTAAAGTCAATATTGTTCATTGTTCCAATTTCAAATCGCCAATATTGCAGTCGAGGATTATCGTTCGCGTTTGAAATTACTACTTAGGACGTCTTGATTTCCCCTTGTGTTGTGTTGTGTTGTGTTGTGTTGTGTTGTGTTGTGTTGTGTTGTGTGGTTTGGTGTGGTGTGGTGTGATGTGGCATGGAGTGGCGCTGGGCTGTGCTGCGCGTGTTGTGTTGTGTTGTGTTGTGGTGTGGTGTGGTGTGGTGTGGCGCTGCGCTATGCTGCGCGTGATGTGGTGTGGTGTGGTGTGGTGTGGTGTGGTGTGGTGTGTTATTATACCATGCAGGAGCAAAGTTAAACAAAAATATGGAATATATATATATTCATCGTGTTACGTCACGGCAACGCGTGTCTACGTCACTGGTTCTGCGTTGTTCGAAATATGACACAAAACGTTCAAAATTACCATTAGTTTCCCCGATTTAAAAAAAAATTGGCGTTGGTATAATTACGTTATTCACCAAAGATTTCCTTTATTCAGCCGGAAAATACTCATGACCTAAGGGTTGTCACTACGAGTCGCTAGACGAGTAGTGACAAAGGCTCCTTAGGTCACTGGTATTTTTGTAGGCTGAACAAAGAAAAATTTGGAGAATAACATCTACGTAAACTTGCTGTTGACTTAATTTATTTACAAATCACTTCCTTAGTAAACTAACAACTATATAAACAAAATCGTTTTATTAGATTTTGCAATGAATGAATTGCAAACATGGATATTGACTATGTTGACTAAGTTGACAACTTGAAAAATGGTCTCATTTAGTTCAAAGTCAGTCGAATATACATTTCTCGTCCATATGACCACGTTGACGACAACGATAATGTTGTTGTTTTTATCGCTGCCACTAACAAAAAAAATTACAGTTGGTATATATTTCATTCTCTTAAGTATCATTCTCGGAAAAAATGTTCTCCGCATAATCTTTACTAACTGTTTTGAGGTCAACAAGAAAACCACAGTCGTTACTAAATCTAAAAGCTAGTTTAGTAGGTAAATATACACAATACAGCTGTTTCAGATATCCCCTGTAAGTGTAAACATACAGGACAAATTGGCTGTAGTCCCCGATGACATACCCTATCATGTTACATTTAGAATATCACAGTAATGTGTGGAATCTGGTGTAGTCTGCCGAATGCATTCCCCGTCAGGATCTTGGATCTTTTAATAAACACATTCTTTGCAAGGTCATTTGTCATTTGTCTCGAATTGAGTTTGTGTCGCCACAAGTTCAGCTGTGTCGACTGCTGCTTGATAGATGGAT
>NC_135567.1:10254483-10284483 GCF_964340395.1 Glandiceps talaboti | reverse complement strand
GCCAGAAAGGGTCAGCGGGAAACAGTATATAAGTAACTTATTTCTCCTTTTGCATGGTAATTTATTCACTCTAAATTCGTAATAAAGTATGCATATATTACTGCAGAAATCAAGCTATAGGTAAACTAAGAGACACCGTCACACAGAGTTAAAATATGAATGGACTTGGGGTATAATTGTATTCGCAGTAGCGTCACACCTTCTACCTCGAGTCACTCAATGTTTACATTAAAATTGGCAATATGGATGAAGAGTGGGTATTTATTTTGGATTTTTAATTTATAATACAATGTTATCATGGCGTCCTATTTGAAAACAAATTAATATGAAACAACATGTACCTCTGTGTTTGTAGCTCAATATATTGCAAAAAGCTAATAAGTGTGCAAAAAAGTTTGTTATTGTACCTACAATAACAAACGTCTTGCATAATGATCAGTCTTTTGCAGTTCATTAGTTACAAGCAAGGACTTGGTAGATGTTGTTTCACAATGATTTTTTTGAAGAAGGACGCCATGATAAAATTGTTTTAAAAATTAAAAATCCAAATACTTATTCATATGGCCACATTAACATAGCAAGACAACGCTATCACATTTAGCAGCAGCAGCAGCAGCAGCAACAACAACAACAACAACAACAACAACAACAACAACAACAGCAACAACAACAACAACAACAACAACAACAACAACAACAACAACAACAACAACTACTACTACTCAAGTTTATGTTCGTCTTACTTTGCATGATGTGCCATGAATCGCACAGTATGATATTTCAACATGCTTTCAGCGTTTTAGCATATCTATCAATCGGCTGAGCCTCTAGCATATATACATATATTATCAGAATGATACCGTATATTCAATATCAATAAATTGTACATTTTGTCACATATCTGAAGGCAAATAAAATTTGACAATATGAGGTGAAATAGGGGGCCTTGTCACTACAAGTTAAAAACGAGTAGTGCCAAAGGAGGATATATTCTCTTTTCTAACGATTACAAGTTGACGGGTAATGGTAACATTGCGTTTGTACACACCACGTTCACTACAATAGGATCATAGTTACTGACTTTATCCGTTAAAATTGCTTTAAAGATAACTAAATGACAGTGTGTAATCAAGGAAGAGGTAATTGTTACTATGGGCGTTGCTATAGAAACGTCATTTTTCTCCCTCGTTACACATGGAATGATAAAGTTATTACAGTTGACTCCACGTTGACCTCTGTAACACAGTGAAATTGATAATCAAGTGTACCTTCATCATCGGCTAGGATAGATCAACGTGTATATATTCCACTACGTGTTAAGATATTCCTACTGCTTGGGCTAACAAAAAATAATTGTGTGTTAGCCAATAACATGGCCTCAGAAAATGGGGTAGGTAGGTCGGGATTGTATTTTGATTTATCTTTACCTTTTTAAATGTTTTAATTCTTGAAAAATATTGCTTCAACACAAAAACAAACGAAATGTCGGCGAGAGTACCCATTCTGTGATAGTTTGATGAAATATGTACAGACATTACTGAGGAGGGAAAACAGTCATATATGAAAATCAAGAAAACAAAGAATTTCTTAACCGTTTTTTAAAAAAAAATGATTTGAAAACAAACGTTTAAGACCAGCAGCTTAAACTAGGGTTGGTCGGGTTTTCGGAAACACGCACTTTTTTTTTGCTTATTACTGTAATTTCAAAATCATAGATAATTCACTTGTAAAGTGACACTTGTGGAGAAAAATGAATTCACATTGAATAAATGTAAGCCGATACATACACACAATAGGGAATATCCGACATCTAATTTTCACTGATAAAGACTGAAGGCTTCCCTCTATATCATAATCGCTCAGTGAACGAGATTCAACTTGACGCAGATAGGGATCGATTGGGGTGAAAAGGCGGGAATCTGTCAAAAAGGAAACGATAATACATTGATTTGTTCCCGACATTTATATGACCTTCTGAGCTGCGTTTCCGCTGCTGTATTGGAATTCAATTTCCCTATGTGCTTGGGACATGTTGAAATCAGTTCTCAAGTGTTTCTACTAATTCTGTGCAATTTTATACAAACTCCAAAGCTATCTCTTAATCCCATAAGCTGAGTGCAAAAAAAGGTTTGGCGCCATTTTTTTTACAACCGGGGCAACTCTAAAGGGCTTGAAACCAGACGCGTCTCCGTGGTAACAGAAATCAGTGTCGCCATGATTGCGGGGCTCTATTCAAAGAGAATAATACGTTGGACATTAATATGCATGGCAACAAACTGACGCGTACACATCACTTGATTATGGGACTGATCTCTGCTTTGATGTCAATCAACGACAATATTGACCGCGTATCAAAACATTTTGACTTTTCTTAGGATATGTTGGGATGTATATTTGTCTGACTTTCGAGATTTTCATTTCCGCTTGCTTCAATTGTGTCGTATTTCATCACGGCAAGTGACTGTCATATTGTATCGCCACAGATAAATGTGTCTTTTTGCCTGTCGTCTGCGCTCACACTTATGGCGGTTTATGAGCGAAACATTTCCCGCTCAAAGCTATCAGACGGTAATTATAGTTTTTATCTTTTCTCGCATTTTTGAGCAGGTGAATTTCAGACATATTTTAGAACACGACAGCTTAATTGCTGATTGGTATAAAAAGTTGTCGCCACATTTGTCGACATTTGCTCGAACTCTAGCAGTAGGCAACGCTCCAAACACAGGCTTTTGATGGTCACACAGGTTTTACATATTTTTCGCAGTTTGGTAATATCTCGAATGCCTTGTTGAATTATTTCAGTCCATGATATCTTGAATCAACGCAAACGACATAAAGTTGTCCTTTTCGTGACCTCATTTGTCAGCTGTCGTCAGATTACTCATGTTTGTGCTCCCGAGGAAATTTATCTTTCATTTTTCGTTCTCTGTAAGCTGGTGGATTTTAAATTAATGTTAAGCAGATAACCGTCGTTCAAATTTCCACATGGGACGAGATTATGTCACAGACAGAGTGAAAGAGTGGTGGAGATTTCAATTTATATTGAAAGCGATATTTTAGTGGCGCGTATCGCCGAAGTGACAGTGTAACACTATACGTAGTTTAACCATAATCGTGTCTATAGTCTTTTCCCGCGAAGCCATTGTCAATTATATTAAGAGTTTTGCATTGTCATCTCCACACTTATTTTTTTCAGAGAGAGAGAGAGAGAGAGAGAGAGAGAGAGAGAGAGAGAGAGAGAGAGAGAGAGAGAGAGAGAGAGAGAGAGAGAGAGAGAGAGAGAGAGAAAGAGAGACAGACAGACAGACAGACAGACAGACAGACAGAGACAGAGACACAGAGAGAGAGAGACAGGCAGGCAGGCAGGCAGGCAGGCAGGCAGGCAGACATACATACATACATACATACATACATACATACATACATACATATATACAGAGACGGACCGACAGACAGACAGCCAGACAGACAGAGGGGGGGAGAGGCATATAGTAGGGGAGATATATAAGAGCAGACACATAGATACACAAACAGGCAGACAGAGAAACAAAACAAAAATTCTCTGCTATGATCTTTGTGCATCTTGTGGTTTCCACAATACTTTAGATATTTCGTTTATCATAAGTTCATGACAGTTATTATTAAAATCAGCTGACATTTCTTTCCTTTTTTATCTGAAGTAATACTAACAATAAATTCACCTAGAATTGTACTCAATTAACATCTCAAAGTGTGCATAGAATCACTCTACATCAATGACAGATTTATGTATGTGAAGTTCCCTTACGATCTAATGCCAATGACAATTTACAACTGCAGGAACAAAATTATCATTGAGTCGTTTATTCACTTTTGCTACTACATTCTATTCTACAGACTCAAGGTTAGGCCTTAAAATAATTGTTTGATCCGATTACCTGACCCCACCTAGTTTTCCACTGGCGACCCTAAACAACTTTTATTTTTATCCGACAAAAAAAAAATAAATCGCGAAAGTTCTGACGTCTCGCCAGAAATAGTGGATGCGGAAATGAAAAAGACAACAGAACATGTTCTTCCAATCTGCAGTGACTGTACATCTGATTAGATGAAACCAATAACACAGGGATAATTTGGAAAACAATGGAAAACATAACTACCTGAACTAGACACCCACACGTGGGAAAAACAATACCTAAAAAATCTACCCACCCTCAACTGTTCTGAAATTAAGTTTAATGGGAACCACCCAACTTTTATTTATTAAGCCTTACTACTAATGGTACGATGTATAATAATATAAGCTATTTCTCACTTGAAATATAACAGACTAAGGAATGACATTGAGTGTGGATAGAGAACCGGACTGGTTTGTCAGAGGAATCAAAGAAACTAAGATATACATTGAAAACATTGACAATCTTTTAACCCTTTCATGACTAGAGACGGGTTTTAAATAATATAAAGACCCAATTTATATGAATATTTTCATAATTACAATAAAATTACTTTATTAGGAAGTAACATTTCTTTAATTCTAGTCTAAAATGAAGTTGATATATGCCAAAAACTTACATAAAACAAGAATTTTGTCCAAACAATTTTGGCGGGAATGTTTTCAGTGTTGAAGGGGTTAACATAAAACACGGCCGGTTACGCTGGAAGATTCTTCACTGTTTGTGCTCTTGAAAATACTCGGAGTTAGCGAATAGTCTGCAAGCTGATTTTGAGAGACAGTGATGTCGCAAACAAAAAAAACAAACAAACAAACAAACAGACACACAGACAGACACGCAGGCAGATACACAGACAGACCTAAACACACATGAGACAGACAGCACCACACTATAACCTCCCGTTTGCGGAATAAAAGTCAAGCTTGCGATTTTATTTAGTTTGGTACAAACATTGATGATGACAAAATACATGTATTCTCTGTAGCAAGTTGATGTATTTTTTTTTTACAAATTTTAATGAATCATTTGCATATTTGATATATTTACAAATTAATAGATGTACTAAGTATGTAGACAAGTATTTTACAATCTGACACACTAGATCTGAAATTTGAAACATGTACTATTAAGACATTGCCTAAATACCAAAAATCGTTACTTATGTAAATACCTCATTAATATTCATGGTATGTTTACTTAAAACTAATCTGTTCTAGCCATTAACCTAAAATAAGTGTGTACCAGATTTCTTATGGGTTGTCTTTTTAGAAGACACTGACACAGACAGACAGACAGACAGACAGACAGACAGACACACACACACACACACACACACACACACACACACACACACACACATAGAGACAGACATTACGGAATGTAACATCATCGAACCTTTTCGTCTAGGAGCCGTCACAGTTTACCAACAACATTTCGAAGTCACGCATGCGTAAACATTGTGTCTTCACATCCTCGAAGAAGACCCGATACTCTAGAGTGAAATCTAGGATTTATCCAAATGTTTTTGCGAAGTACAATGTTTTAATCTAGTCATAACTCTTTCACCTTCCTAGATGAGTCTTCATCTAAGCAGAATGTTAAGTTGTCGTCTTCCAAATTTTCAAAATTTTCTCTTCAGAGTGAAACAAGCTCGAAATGTAGAAAAGCTAATTGCTGAAGACAAAGACAAGTTGGAAATTCATCTGACCAAATGATCATTCCTTGAGGCATAAACTGAACTTTGAACTTTGTATAATGTATTTTCATAAGATATTTAACTCTCGAGCAATGTACTTACTTTCTGTCATTGTTGTTTTGTTTTGTTCTTGTTCTGTTTTTCTTGTTAAACTTTGTTTTTTCAAAACTTGAATAAAAAAAATTATTAAAAAATTGTCGTCTTTGGCCTTCTAATGTATACACATAAACTGTATTTCTTTCTTTTAATTACAGATATTTTCCCAGAGTCCTCGGATATAATTGACACCGTTGCCCTGTACCAGTAGGAGAGACGAGTAAATTTTCTCACGAGTACAATTTAGAAGGCGTTAGACAGTCTCGACGGACGTGACGTCAGCTTGCTGACAGTGAGTACTCTGTAACTTTATTTCTGATTTACCCTCTGTTGGCAGCTCCAAAGAGATTATTCGGAGATTATTGTTCACGTCTCGATGAGTTGTTCAACTTAATGCGAGACCATGCGGCTAATTTGTTTTCGTCGAGTTGTGACGTCATGGTGTCACACTCAAGAAATCAAAACGTGTGTTAGTTTGGGTTTTGTAAGTTTTTTTCCCGCGCGCGGTAATGAAGTCATTTATGTCGTCAACTTTATGTTGTTATTTCTGTCGATGGAAGAGAAGTAAAGGTTGATTTCCTAATCTGATGACCTATGACTTAATTTGAATACTGACACTGAAGTAATCAAAGTGTGTGTGAATTTTTGCCGCCCAGACGTGAAGTCAATTATTATCATCAATTTTATCTTGTAATTTTACTCAATAGAGAGGGTGATTTCAGGTGTGTGATAACCTCTGACTCAATTTCCTTATTGACAATATTATGGCACAGTATCTGGTAGAATATAACTAATGTGGATTCACTAGTCTATACATTATATGTATTCGAAATAGTATTGGCATATATATTCCAATAGTATATATATATATTATATATATATATATATATATATATATATATATATATATATATATATATATATATATATATATATATATATATATATATACTATACTATTAACTTGTACGTGTGTGTGTGTGTTAACGCGCGTGCGCGCGTGTGTGTTGTTTGTTTATATGTGTGTTTGCAAATTGTGAATACATTTCGAATACATTGACACATTAATAATATCGAGCTAAAATATAGCAATCAACCATTTCCAACGCTATACTATACTATACTATACTATACTATACTATACTATACTATACTATACTATGATAGACAATTAATTTCGACAAATTATAGAGACGCTATTTATTCCTGCTCTTTGTCACAAGCATGGGACTGGGCGATTGATACGCAAGTGACATTTTAACGGAATAATGAAACATATCTTTGATTGTGGAGTTATTTTTACATTTTGCTGTGGTGCATTAATGCGTAATTTCGTTGCAATAACTAGTCCGTCATATTAATGCTCCTTGACGTAAAGATGTTCTGCGTTGATGAGCGTTGTATGGAATTCACAAAGTAGCGACATACGTGACTACGTGATTAGTATTTTGTTGTGGAAATTCACTGACGGTGAGAATTGCGAAAACGCGTAGTAGTACGAAATGGAGGAAACGCGAGAGAATTAATAAGTGTGTTGTTGTGGGTTCGGAAAGCATATTTCAATAACATTTCTTCTACCGACCATTTCTGTTGTAGAATCTTAGCTTGACTTGTAAGCTTAACATGCATTGAAATTGTTGCTAGTTAAAATACATAACTGTAAATTTTACGTTTCAGTTGAGCTTAGGTGGTACTATCGACTCCTTAACTTCCCGCTCACAATACCAACGACTTGAGCATACTTCTTCCTATTTTAGGTCAAGAGCTTACCAAGAGGCAATTTCGTTCAATTTTAACACTATTAGTTTTAAAGTTAACAGCGTCGCTGTCACACCGGCACACGATTTTCATCTCACAAGGTCAAAGTTCAGACGGATTATTTTTAGTCGCCGCTTTCTTTTTCACTTTTGATTATTGTGACAGACGGTAGTGGATATCTGTGAAGTTCGAGCGGAAGCAACATCCAGATATTTTTAGCATTCGATTGTAATCTAGTGTACTAGAAATAGAAACATGTCGCCGAAGGTATCACTGTCGTTAGAATAGATAGCGTTACTGAAAAAAATACGAACCCTATTTTTTGGGTCATGATATTGAACTTAAAACACGTCAATAGTTAACGCGATATTTCCCCCTTGGGTTAGAGCAAACTACGCATGTATCTATGATTACCCCCCTCCCCTAATTTAAATAAATTTACATAATTACAATGATCGTGTATGGCGGAATGATAAAGGCACACTTTACGAAAATAACTTTACAACTAACTACCACCGAGCAGCAAAACTATGCAGCAAATTTTAAATCACCTATAAACCTTGAAACTAAATAAGGAAATTTCAACTGCGATTCATGACGAACTGTACGCGTATAGGCACATCTGGTGTTTTGTACAGTAATCGACAAGACTAGACAAGGCCACCTATCACACACTACCGTTACAAGCTGACAAACCCTTTTTTAAACAGTGTTCGTTAATTCTCTCCGCCAGTCAGCATTCTGTGAATTAAAACAATGTTCAGGCTGTAAGATGATGAAGAATTTTTCAAGTTTTTGGTTTTAGTCGAGCATTACATATTTAAAGGTAGAACAGTAAAAGTGCTTAAAATGTAAACTTAGAGCGGTATAGACTTTCCGTGTGTTGTTAGACTTTTCACAAAGTAAAAATAAAGAAAAGATTTTTGTGTGTACAAAAACAGTACATTTATTTTCGAGCTATTTATGTATTTCAGTCTCATCGATGACTGAGAACCCTATTATTGTTATCATCCATAATGTGCAATGCTGGGGGTCAGGCCAGACTTGCTGTAAGCTATTTCTTGACTCCCCATTTACCTGTCTCTCATAAACCACTTATTCAATATTCTAACTCTCTAGGAACTTAAATACAAATACACTCTCTGCGATATTTGTACAAAATTGGATCTATTTTGTGACTTCTCAAGTGTGTCCTTTTTTATTTATTTATTTATTTATTTTATTTTTTTTGGGGGGTCTATTTGGTATCCCATCGAATGTTTATTCCTGAAAAAGAAAAAAAAACCGGCTACATCTTAGGATGCCAAGTGATGCATTTTCCACGCTTGCTATGGCTCGGTGTTTGAACATTGTCCCCGGCCTTAATGCAAAACAAGACTAACTTTTTCACGACAATTTCTAAAACATTGAAATACATTTTGGGGTCAATATTTTGGAATTTCTGAACGTATTTTGACAATTCGATTATAATGTGTCCAAAATCGAAGTGATTTGCGGTAAGAAATAACTAACATGAAAAATGTGTTGAACTGAATTACGCGGGAAAAGCTTGCAGCGAGACCTTTCTCTCGTAAATTCACACGAATTGCGCCCTGATTCAAACACCAACTGTGCAGAAGGGCATAATTCAATACTTGATAGTCTGCCACTTGATCTGTTTAAAAAGTTCCCCATGTCATTGTTCAGTGTTTTTTTCCAAGTGTGCAGTCAAGATTTCTGTCCCCTATTTAAGAGTTTACTCATGTAAAACTCTCGTTATCTATTAAACCCAATAACAAAACAAATAAAACGTGGAAGTTTATTATATGCAAATTTGGCAGCGAACCGACTGTTGACTTTCGTCGTCAAATAAATGATTTGCATGTGGTATGCCCGAAATGAGTTTTCCTGACACGGTCTCAACATACCGATAAAGTCTATATTTATGAGTCACCTTGTCCAGAATGTCTGTCTGTGTCTAAATACTTCGATTTAACAGACCTTTCTGCAAATGTTTATAGTTTAATCTGTGAGTTAAAATACTAAAGGTTAAAAGAGGTAAAAAATTAATGTGTTTTCAATTCACATCGTTACACCATCAAGACAAAACTAAGATTACATTTATTCGTGACGACATTGGTAAGTGCTGTCGACTTTTCCTTGGGTCATTAACCTCATTTAGCGTTGCAATATGGGCGATAGATGCGCATTTTCCTTTTACATTTTTAAGCTATGTACACCGTCATTTATTTTGTATTATTCACAAACTACGCAACAACATCGACCAATTTTAATCTGTAACTTTGAAAACAAGGACTCAAAATGTATAAAACATTAGTTATTGTAAGAACAGGGAGTGCTTTGCAAACCGAATAGGTAAGCAAGCGACAAAAACGATCGTTATTGTGTGTAGAGGGCGTGTTAAAAAAAATAAACCAGACAAACAACTGATAAAAGTTTATTATTGTATATACAGGAAGTTATTTGTACTCACAAATTGTAAACAGTTGATAGTGTACGCACAGGGTGTGATTTGTACACACACTGGGTAAACAATTGATATTGTATGTACAGGAAGTGATGTGTGAGCACACTGGGTAAAAAAATGGTATTTTATGTACAGGGTGTGATTTGTAACTAACCTGGTAAGCCGTTGATATTATATACAGGAAGTGGTTTGTAAACAACTGAGTGAATGAGATATATTTTACATATAGGGAGTGATTTGTAAGTACACTTGGTAGACAATTGATACAATGTATATTCAATCCATATGACATTGCATTTATATCCGTGTCGTCTTTACATGATCATAAAAAGAGAAGTTATTCATTGCCATTTTCTTGTAGATCTAGAATAGCAAATACTTTCATTAGAATTCAGAAGAATGCACGAAATCAAACTTCTTAAAACAACTTTCTAAATTGAAACATCCTTATTGTACAGTTTGTATTTGTCTCTTTTCTTTCCGTGCTAGTTTAATTTAGAGGACCCCAGGGAAGATTGGCCTCGGCCAATTGGGCTACTCTCTGTCAATAAAGTTTATGAATAAATAGACTGTAAATCTCCCATTTCCAGCCTAAGTGTAAACTGAAGTTGCATTACCTCATTACAAGTGTGCAATAAATCTGTACATGAAAGTACTGTGATATATAAAAACCTTGGAATATGAAATGTGTTTGTTTGATTTCAAATGACACAAGTTGAGTTTTTTACTCTTATGAAATGCTAATATGTATGATACACAGCTGAACAGATACAAATGTAATCAGAAAACCAATATACTCAAAAACTCGTCTTCATGCATTGTTAGGACAGCTGATGACATTACAGAAGTTTCTTCAGCATTCTAAGTCCACTGGCTTATGCTATTGCATTAAAGTGGCACAAGCTGAATTTATATAAACTTTTTTTTTACTAAAGTGGAAAATCTTAAAATTAAACCACATTCCAGTTTAAGTTAATGTTAATGCATGTCTTCTATAACATTACCATTGGCTAGAACAGTTGATTGCATAGTAGGATTTCTTGAATATTTTTTTACGTATACGTAATATGTAAATTATTTTATACGTATGATAAATGACGTCATCGGGTCATATATGATTCCATCTTAATGCCAGGTTTAAGCACACTCATTTGTAAGAGGTGGTTAAGTATGCTACAGTTAGCAGAATACTGCAAGTACCACTTAGATATACAACAAAACTATACCCAAATAGTTTAGCCTGTGTGGCTAAACTAGCTACAACTGCAAAACTGTTTTGAAACTGTTTTGTTAGGTAAAACGACTTCATCACAATGTCATACACCCTGAATAATAAATGATACAATGATAACAAATGATAATAAATGGTACAATGTATCCAATCTAAATGATTTTTCTGACCCACACCCAAAAGTCAACACTCTGATATGATGGATGTTTCAAACTGTTGATATAGTGCTTCTCGGTACAACTGACACCTAATCAACTCCTTGTTAATTATTCACACTAATAATAAGGCATCACACCTGAGGTATTATGTCCAATTATTGGTGTTGTAACAATTTTTTTCGGTGAATATATTGTTGATTATCTGATAAAAAAAATGATACCCAAGTTACACCTATTATGTCTGAATACGAGTAAGTGTTTACGCCTACTATACAAAAAGTCATATGTAACCATGTCTTTCCACCGGGAAAAATCATGGACAGAGGATGTGTAAATGTGGTGAGTATGAGACGAAGTTCCACATTTGACTTAATTTACCCCCGGTGATCTCTCACCTCGGGGTTGTAGACAGTCAAAAGTGTCACTGCGTCTTATACTACCCCTTGACAGAGATGGTGGTTTGGTGGGTCACAGGTAGGGTAAAGGTGGGTAAATTTGACTTTTCGTATAGTGGCCATAAACTAGGTTACATCACTATGATTTTTAGTATATACTTACTCGACATGTTGTTGGTGGTATTGCAGATATTTATGATCTTACTAGTTTGGTATTGCAGGTAGTACTTATCTAAGACCAAACAAAAAAAAGTATTGTTTCACTTAAATATCCTCGCGTCAGTTCTCTTTTGTGTGTTTATCCAGCCAATGCAGTCTGCAGATCTGTGAGGAAACACAAAAATGACCCTCCCTATAGCTACTTCAGTGAAGACAACTGCAGAGCCAGTCATGAACAAGCAAATTACATCTGCCCCACGTACACTTTTGCACTAAAGTATTAAATAAAAAGAACAGTGGCTGTCATAAATAAGAGACTGGGTGACAGGTTTATTGAGAATATAATAAAATCGCGTTTTCACACCATTTTAGACAAACTGCTCTGACAAGAAACCATTCCAGGTAACTATCGAGACAAAATAAAAATATAGTTATGAAGTTGGGTTTCATTGCTAACCATTTCCATAAGCAAGATAACTTATTTCTGATTAAGCAATGAAATATTTTGGTGGTGCGTCTTGGTCTGTGCCGTAAAATTTAAAGAGACTGTGGTTTACGACGATCTTGCAGACACATATTTATAAAACCCCTCAACTATGTATTATGTATCAAGAGAGTTTAATGTTGCGGTGAGGGGGTGGGGGTGGGGGGTGGGCTCTAGTCACATCGTATACAGCCTTTCAGGATGAGCTTGTAGTTTCGATAAGTTGAGATTTCAGGTTCAGTAAAACTGACGACTGTGTTTGGTGTGAGGATATACACAATGCAGATAGCAGGGATGGACTTCTTCACTGTTGAGGTGATTGATTGGGTGGTGTATGCCATCTCCACAAAGTGATTGTGTGGTGTATGTTATCTCCACAAAGTCATATATTAGAATGTTTAAACATGTATAAGGTATATATCAAATTCATCACGTGTCTATCGTGTCAGTTAGTGTATATACTTCTGCAGTTTACATTATTAGGCAAATGTGTGTGTGTGTGGGGGGGGGGCGCAGAGCAGACATTTTTGAAGTAATGTTGACTGTGCACTGTCTTTATTTTGTTTATCCAGAAACAAGTATTCTTAGTTGTCTGTGGTTTATCTTGACATAAACACCGTGTGGGCAGTCTCACTAAACTTCGTAGCGGGTCTAATCTAAACAGTGCACCTTCACCCTGTAACGGCTGTCTATGCAAAATGCATGCTCATTCTGATACGGTTTCCATATGCATTGCATGCCACTTCTGGTTAGCCAAGTTACAATGCGACAGTAATGTTTCCACATCCCTAAATAGTACGCTCTAACTGTATGACTGAACGGACTTTTAATTTTGAGTGGCTTCACTTGACATTGAACGGCATAACGTCATGCATGATTGCAGCCGAGGGATTTCTAAACACGACAAACCCCGAGTTAATTCATTCAGAACATGTGTTTGGGGTTGATGCTATAACTAATTGCTATAATTAAAAGGAAAGAAAGGTTAAATGGTTTGTGTTTGTCGGGTTAAATGATCAGTGGGGATGTCCTTGTTGTGCACGTGGTACAGAGGTTAGTGCAGTTGTTGACTCAGGCTTTAGTTGTTGGATGTCAGAAAATAGTCGTAGTGATGGTTGAGGTGGTAAAATTGATTGTGGTAATTTTGTTCGTAATAATGATGATGATGATGATGATGATGATGATGATGATGATGATAGTGTGGCGGTGGTTGTGGTAGGGGTGGTGGTGGTTGTGGTGGTGTTATGGTTTTATTTATACAATGGGTGGTTGTAGTTGAGGAGGAGGTGTTTTGAATGTGGTGGAGGCAGTGGTTTAGTGGAGAGGAGATGTTTTTGCTTAGCAGTGATAATGGCAGGCTTGTGTCTGCAGTTGTAGTTATAGTGTCGGTAGGTGCAATATTGATAAAAGTGATACTACATGAACCACCCTATCATCAAAATAATTCGGAGTATCAAACGTGGCTAGAGACAATCTGAACATATTAAAACGAAAACAAGATCAAATAGCAAAAATTGGAATCCTTACTGTCACATCAAATACATATCAAACCCATTGTAAAAGGTGTAAAAGGTATGACGTAACTCATCAATCTGTTCACGTCTGGAAAGTGGCTATGTAGAGGTCATCACAACTATAACCTCGAATCTGTGCAGACTTCTGTCGCCATATATAAAACCGTCACCATCCATAAATTATTGGATTGCTACAGTTTACTTGTGATTATAAAGAGTTACTTTTGTTTACCCACTTTCTTTACAGATTACTTCAGAATCTGCAAATACATTAACAAAGACTGTACATATAATTTTTATTTTAAGTGGGTGAATGGAATACAAATTATGGGGGTATTTACTGTGGAATGTTAACTTAACAAGATCAAATAGCAAACAACTTTACCATGTTTTCTTACCTGGAAAACGTTAAAGTCTATATTTGTAATTCAATAAAGGGCAAAAATTCTATTAAAAAAAAGGAAGAACAAAATGAATGTGTATAAATGTTAGGCCTAAAAAATAATTGTTTGGTTCCGGTTACCCGACCCCACCTAGTTTTTGACTACTGACCCTAACATACATGTTTTTACGTGTTTGAGAAAAAAAATAAAATCGCAAATATTGTGAAGTCTCACGAGAAATAGTGGATGCGGAAACTGACATAAACTTAAAAAGACAAAATAAAACTGTCATAATTTCAATTCTGTGTTTTATATTTAAACAAATGTAGCACATGGGACTGACCCCCTGTAGGCTCTACCTGTGTATCGACATACACACCAACTTTTCAAATTATTCAGCAGTTCATCACTATGTCTATTTGTCAAACAAAGGTTTTCATTTGCAGACTTGAGAATCTCAATGTGGACTCTTGCACATGACTCGGAACATAATCTGCCATGCGTGAGGAGGGTGAATAAGTTTGACGTAATCCGAAAGTCTAACAGTCCATATTTGGGTTGCAATAATTGTAATGCGTTGAAAATGGACTTTAATGTATTCTGTTGCAATACTTTCTTGTTTATTTTGGTTTGCAATAACACCGATCCTAAACCTTATTTTTACATATTCGAGACAAGAATAACAAAATCATGGAAACTGTGCGAAGTCTCCTAGAAATAGTGATGCGGAAACTGACATCAACTTAAAAAGACAAAATAAAACTGTACTTCCAAACTCTCATGGCTGTACATCTGATAGGAAGAAATAAACAACATAGAGACCATTTGGAAAACAATGGAAAACCTGAACTAGACTCTCAAAAATAAAAAAAATATATAAAATAAAATAAAAAATCTACCTACCCCACCTATTCTAAAACTGAGCGTAATCAAAACCATAGCTTTTTTTATAAGACTTTTTACAATAAATATTTTACAAACGTTTTTAATTCTTAGCAATTTATTGACAAACAGGTACATAGTAACTGTATATGTTGTTTCAACTTTTATTTAAAAGAAAAAATATTCTAAAGCTGTTTCATCTATTAAAACACCAAGTAAATATTAAATTGACATCCATGTGCCCAGTTTAAATTATTTGAGATACACACATCGCCGTGGTAGATTGCGTCTAGCGTTCTTCATTCAAGTGGAAAACGTTGTAAAGAGGGTTAATTTATTCATAATAAAAATGGATACCAATTTCTCATCCATATGGTTACTGTAAATAATCAATCACTTCCAATACACTAGACTTTAGGGAATACATTACGTCAATGAAAATAACAGCCAATTTTCCTGGACAATCTGTCGCAAATGGTTACCATAGGTCTATGGAATTACACTAACAGAGGAATCACACAGATCTATGTGTCGTATTCATTGAATACGTGTTTGTAATTCACCATTTCAGGAATTCATCTGATATATATATATATATATATATATATATATATATATATATATATATATATATATATATATATATATATATATATATATATATATATATATATAGGAAGTCAGTGTCGATACGTCTGCACGCAGAGCGGAGTATATGTTGAGGGTAGAAGAAAATCAAGTCGGGTTTTTCGTCTCTACAAGCCTGTTTCGTGAGTAAATCACTCGTCGTACATCAACATCTCCTGACGAGTGATTTACTCACGAAACAGGCTTGTAGAGACGAAAAACCCGACTTGATTTTCTTCTACCCTCAACATATATATATATATATATATATATATATATATATATATATATATATATATATATATATATATATATACAGTAAATACTATCAAACTCGTAGAATAGAGTGCTCGATGCTTGGGTAATATATATATATATATATATACTTGTAAGAATTATTGCAAATAAAGAGCAACTTGATGTTTTTATTTGCAGTTACTTCCTTTCAAATTGAAATCCCATGATGTTAAACCTACACGATCTTTAACTAGGGCATTATATCCTCGATCGATAACTAGCGATAGGCTCACTGGAGATGTTAGAATATCAATACTTAGACCCTGTACATGTCAATTAGAGGTCTAGTTTAGCGATAATTAGCATGATAATAAGTTGAAATTGTGATCCGTAGAGGCGGTGATTTCTAAATGCTCATCCACGAATCAATTCGACTGGATACACTGTATAATATTAGGCCTAATAAAACATAGTGTGTTTCCGAATACGCTAAATTTTCATGTTTTTTCTCGAATATGTAAAAAAAATGTAGGATCGGCAGTGAAAAGCAAGGTGGGATCGGGCAACCGGAACCAAACATTTTTTTGTAGGCTTTACTGTACTGCTACTCAAATATGTTTACTCAATGGTGATTTATTACTGTTTGGGCTGTACACCGTTCTGAGTAAATCATAACATCTAACAAAACAGTTTAAAAAATAACAAAAAAAAAAATAAGATAGAACAACCACAAAAATCACCCCCCCAAAAAAAACAAAAACAAAACAAAAACAAAAACAAAAAAACGAAAAAAACCCGTTTCGGTCATAGCTTGTGTCCTTTAGTCTAACAACTTATATATGTTAAATCACTTTTAATACAGAATTGCGCTCTCACTTTATGTAACTTTGATAGGACACGTCATCATGACGTCATATTTTGGTTACCAATTAATTGTAAACGTAAGAGAATCCTGCTTACCAGGCCTGTGTGTAATCTAGTAACATCTACCATTATGTAGTATTTCCTGCTACACCAGCTAACGTGTCACTATACATAACTACCAAAGTAGAGAAAGTATAGCGATTCAGTTAGGCAACACATTGTGGAGTTTTTACATCACACACATCATCACCATCATCATCATATATAATATTTTACGAATGGCACTAAAAATAGAGACACTGATATTGCGAGCAAATACATTGTTACATTATATATCTCACCGTGAACACAAAATAAACATACTAGTACTTTTTTATTATGCCTTATTTCATCTTACAATGGCGTTGATTTATTTGTGTTCCAAATTAGCTAAAATGTATCATTTTATATGTGTGCGCGCTATCAGTCTATATTTGTTATGAAACTCATATGAACAATGTGTGAGATTTGACAAACATCTCATAGCCTAATTAAAACTCTAGTCTCTCTAGTTTGGTAGTACATGTATTTTGTACTTTTAGTTTTAACTGAAAGTATGGCCGTACGTCCGTACGTACGTGCTATGCTACTGTCACAAAACTAGCCAAATCTACTCTTGGCAGCGAGAGGGCTTCTACATTACAACATTGTCTGAAATGATACAATAACAGTTAGTGATCACATAGACGAAAAATTCTGAAGATTTGTTAAAATATTGAGTGTTCCGTCTGTTGCCATAGCAACAATAAAGATAAATTCTCACAGATTGCAACGTTTAATTGGTAATACTATAATATACTAGCGAAAATGTGGGTCATAAAACGTATATTTGTGTAATAGATGAATGTACAGCACAGAATTATTCATGTGCCTGTGAAGTCATTTTACTTCGACATTTAAAAATAGTTTTTATAAATCAAATATTGAAAAGTGTAGACTTTATCTGCAAGCAGAATTCAAAACGTTCGCCTCAAATGTAGCAAGCGTATAATGTGAGTTATCTAAACTCATCAAATATCGGGAATTGTAAAAATTACGTCCCGAGTAACCGGAGACGATAACTAAAAAAATTCAAGCGAGAGCGAGCTCGCTTAGAGAGAACACGACACTGTATCTATTCGATAATTGATATTATTATAAAACCTTTTTTCCTAATTGGGGACTTCGATGAAAATGTTGAAACATGAGTAACATAGTATAGGACCGGACAAATCCTCCGACGAACAAGATTCTCACATGACGTCAAGTTCAACGTTCTTGTACTTTATTGATTACACTTAAATGTACCTCAAAGCCGCCGATGTATTTCCACTTTGACGAGTAATTAGATTTTATTGTACCAAATTCTGTAATTGATGGCTTTTTCCCACAAAAAAAATCTACCGAGGGCTCAGCGTTTCTTCAAGGCTAGCATATTTTATATCAATGGTTTTGTTAACGGTAATATATCAAGCAAGTAATGAATATATCTTAGAGATAATTCTACCGAAGTCATGCGTTACCATGGAAACGTAAGTCAATATAATCTGTGCATCGGAAGGGTCAGTGACATGGATTTTCTTCGCATAAAGTTGATCCATGGACTCGTAACTGGAGATCATCATCGGATTTACGTACTATCCACCCCTTTTCTCTCAATAGAGACATAGAAATAAAATACTGGCAGATTCCCAATATTACTTTTGCATCTGGATATTTACGAACAGTGTTACCACTCGACTTGTTAATATTTACAGAGCTGATCACTTATAGCTGTACCACAGCTGAAACAAATATGTGGGGCAATGCATTAAGATTATAAACACGTTCTGTCGTTTTGTTAGTAATATTCGAAATTAGGACCACCACAGCAGAGAAAGGAATAATTTTCCCCGTTCCATATACTCTAATATAATACATGTCTGTGATAACTGTATTCATTAGTTTAAATTGATGTTGTTACATACTGTTATCTCATGTTTTATATTGTTGAATATAAGCATAATTAAATTCTTGGAAAATTTATATTTTTTATCCTAGATTCTATTAGTGTTTAATTTGTGTCATTTTCTGTTGCATAATATTCACAATTTTACTGAAATCAAAATGGTAAAGTAAAATCATCACATCCTCCTTCCGTATGCTTTTAATGAGATATTTCATTTATATTAAAATGAACTTAAAACTAATTCACATATATTTAATAACTATGCAAATAGAATATATTATGGTACGATTTCTATTGATATGTTACTTCTTCAAATATGTAATTATTACGAAAACTGCTTTTTTATCCCGGGTTCTTGTGAATGATGTGGTAGCAGTAACGGACGGGGGGGGGGGGATTACAGCTGTGGACATCCAAGTGTATGAATCCCCTTGTTTAACTCGTCAGACTAAAATGATTGTACAGATTCAGTCAGTAAATTACAAGTGGTAAGTCATCTAGATAATAAGCTTCCTCTATATACAGCTGTGGAGATCCAAGTGTGTGAATACCCTTTTGCAACTAGATTGACTGTATAAATTATATACAGCTGTGGACATCCAACTGTGTGAATCCCCTTCTATAACTAGATTGATTGTATAAGGTAGATTTCAGTCAGTCCATGACAAGTGTTAAGTCATCTAGATAATGGGCACCCCTATATACAGCTGTGGACATCCAAGTGTGTGGATACCCTTTTGCAACTAGATTGACTGTATAAGTTATATACAGCTGTGGACATCCAACTGTGTGAATCCCCTTCTATAACTAGGTTGATTGTATAAGGTAGATTCCAGTCAGTAAATTACAAGTGGTAAGTCATCTAGATAATGAGCACCCCTATATACAGCTGTGGACATCCAAGTGTGTTAATACCCTTGTGCAACTAGATTGATTACATAAGTTATAAACAGCTGTGGACATCCAACTGTATGAATACCCTTGTGTAACTAGATTGATTGTATAAGGTAGATTTCAGTCAGTCCATGACAAGTGGTAAGTCATCTAGATAATGAGCACCCCTATATACAGCTGTGGACATCCAACTGTGTGAATCCCCTTGTGTAACTAGATTGATTGTATAAGTAAGACTTCAGTCAGTCCATGACAAGTGGTAAGTCATCTAGATAATGGGCACCCCTATGTACAGCTGTGGACATCCAAGTGTGTGAATACTCTTGCGTAACTAGATTGATTGTATAAGGTAGAATTCAGTCTGTAAATGACAAGTGATATTCTTGGCAGCTGTAGTCAAATCTTATCCATACCCTAACCTTACCGAACCTATAACCCCTTAGTTTGAAAGCAGATGTGTATCAATTGTTAAATCAGTCCACTGTTCTACATTCTTGTACAGGTTAATATGTTTTTGTAGGCTCTAGCAGTGTACATCCATTACACGTGGTACAAATCTAAGTAGTTTAATCTTATTCGTATCCTAACTTACAAAACCGTATAACCCCCTAGTCTGAACACAAGTGTATATTGGTTGCCATTGTGTCCACCATGCTACACTTTGCCCAGATTACACATAGAACAATGTCCAATCTCCGTAGACAGTATATATCATGCCTAACCTAAGGAGTTAACTCTAACCCCCTAGTACATAGGCTAAAATACGGGGTGTAGTTTCTCAATTAGTACACTGTTCCTTGCACAGTCAAAAACACAGTCGTAGTACAACCGTTGTAGCTGAAGTGAGGTACGCATGTTGACAGGTGATCTTGAACTTGTCAATCATATCCCGTGTTGCCTTAAAGCTTAATCAGATACAACCCACAAGGGTTTACAATAATAACCCCTGCATAGATAAATCACTTAAGGAAACATTGTCACTACAAATTACAACACAAATCCGGGTTTATTTGAATCTTGTGTGGGATTACATTGAAGAAACTCCATCTAGCTATATCCTGATTGTCTACTTTCACGTGCAACATCATTTTGAAATACATACACACTGCGACAACACATCTGAATTAGTGTCCAAATGTCGACATGAAAGTAAATATGAAAGGAAATATTCCCTCACCAACTATAGAAGTAAACCTCAGTAAGGAATAATTCAGTCCGACCACCTTATTACGCAATATATACATAATCATTAAATGTGCATGTATCGACCTTGACAATCCCAATTTTATCATTCGCCAGATGATCGCTGAGGAAGCATGGAACTCCGAGTAACGACTTACTACATCCTTATTCTTTTTTTAATTAAGTCTTTAATGCTCTGCTACTAATACTAGTATTGCATCGAACACTGTTCTCTCCAGTGAGACATTTATATGAATACACACTGACACATGTTTGAAACCCAGATTTGAAGATTGAACATTTAACTCGTCAAGTCGTCACTCCGAAAAAATAGGTTAAGTTTCGAATGACGTAATGTATTCACTCAAATTAAAACATAACTCTTTCCAACCACTCATTGGTCACCTCAATGTTTCGTTTTGTGTTTGATTTATGTATAGCTTATAGGAATGATTGTCAGCTTGGATGGATGGTTTACTGTCAGTGACAGACTGGAAATCTGACAAATTGGTTGATTTATTATCTCATTGACTAACTAAATAACTAACTGACTAACTGACTGACTGACTAACTGACTGACTTACTAACTTATTGATTGATTGTTTGATTGATTGATTGATTGATTGATTGATTGATTGATTGATTGATTGACTGATCGACTGACTCGTTGGCTGGCTGACTGACTGGCTGTCTGATCGACAGACAACAGACGAACAAAGATACATTGACATACAACCACACATGCATACATACATACATACATACATACATACATACATACATACATACATACATACATACATACATACAGACAGACACACAGACAGACATACATACATACATACATACATACATACATACATACATACATACATACATGACAGGCAGGCGACATACATACAAACAGACGCAGGCTGTCTGTCTGGCTGACTGAATGCTTGAATGAATGAACAGACAAACACACACACACACACACACACACACACAGTCAAACAGATAAATAAATAAATAAATTAATTAATAAATAATCGACCACGCTACCGATGCATCAGTTGCTTGATTTCGAGATGTTTTTCTTAAAACACGTTTCAAAAGTACTGTTAAAATGATCATACACATTCTATGTGGTGCAATGACAGTCATTTACGTAGGCACATACATACCTAAAGAAAACAGGTGATGTGTCGAACCGAGTACCTTTAATTAAATGTAACAAGAGTATCGGACTGTGATAAATGCTGTGACTTGATTCTTGTCGCGATGTAACCTTGGTTGGCATCGTTAGCTTCTGTGATTATTCCGTATGCGTAATGTTACAATAATATCTTGCTTGACCTCTCTGGAGTGGTGACCTTCATTATTTGCATATCTACAGCAGGTGTACTGGTTGTCGTTATTCCCGTTAAGGTAAATCCGATTTGCTTCTATAAGATGGATCGTTTCCTGCTTGCTTGTTATATAGGCATATATCATCCCGTCGCAGACAGACACGTCAGACGACAGATTCTAAATTCTCAAAAAAATATTGTCTAGAAATCATCCCTTATTATCACAACAATACGTAAAGAAGGATTTTCTATGATTTTAGTCTAAAATGCAGTGTGGGGTTCCTGAAAAAATGACAGGAAAACAACCAAAAATGTCGTCATCGCGCACCTGCCGTGACATCATGTTTGATTCAGATCCTGCATCAGGATCTGTTTATGTTTTAAGCGGGAAATCCGGTTTTGTAATTTTGTTTAGTGGCTGTTATTAATTCAGAGCACAGACTTAAAAAATGTGTCAATCTTAACTTTGCAGGAAAATCGTTGTGTTTGTCTGGAAGTGGTGAAACACATTCATGTTTTTTTTTTATCGGGGAACAAACTTGCATGTTGAGGACGAGTTAGTCAGTGCTCTGTTGAGGGCCTATTGGTTTCACTGAGACGAATGCCAAATTTAAATCACAGGATTAAGGGTCATGCCATGGCCAGTGGCCACGAAATTAGTTTGCTTTGAGTGTGCCGTATATGAAGACGTAGCCGTGATATATCAGCTGTTCAAACAACACCCCCCCCCAAAGCAAAACAAAAAAAATCGCCAAATTAACTGTAGTCTGGGTCTAACTTTATTGAAATGTCGTATTTTGGTCATCCAAAGCGGTATATTTGTCATAACGCCAAATAAAAAAAAAAGTTGTTTGGTTCCGGTTATCCGACCCCACCTAGTTTTTCACTTCGACCCTAAACCTTTTTTTTACGTATTCGAGAAAAATAGTAATAAAATCGCGAAAATCGTGAAGTCTCGCAAGAAATAGTGGATGCGGAAACTGACATCAACTTAAAAAGACAAAATAAAACTGTTCTTCCAATCTCTAATTGCTGTACATCTGATTGGAAGAATTAAACAACACAGAAACCATTTAGAAAACAATGGAAAACCTGAACTAGACACCTACACATGAAAAAAATAATAAAATAATATAAAAAACCTACCTACCCCACCTATAGTTTAAAATTGAATGTAATCGGAACTACATAGTTTTATTTTATGCCTAAGGCTTAAAAACTAGGTGGGGTCGGGTAACCTGAACCAAACAACTTTTTTATTTGGCCTATAATTGCAATGAACATCACATATACTAGACAAGTCTAAGAATATAACAATATGCGCAGTCGTGTTACGGAGTACAAGAATGGGTCATAAATATGGTTCAAAGTTCAAAGGTCAAGCAATATACTATTACATAAACAAATGAATACTGTGCTGAGAACAGCATAATGTTATTCCATTTTTTTTCAAGGCAAAACATTACACTGTTTTGACAAATAATTTGGTCCAGATTTAAAATATTGATGGATTTTAAAGTCAGC
The DNA here is from genome assembly GCF_964340395.1 of Glandiceps talaboti. Classification (NCBI taxonomy): domain Eukaryota; kingdom Metazoa; phylum Hemichordata; class Enteropneusta; family Spengelidae; genus Glandiceps; species Glandiceps talaboti. Next base: position 10,260,703 of record NC_135567.1, on the reverse strand, counting down.
AATATTTAAATTCTCGTGAGTCTTGATTTAACTGACTAGAGTGAACTAAATTGACTGACACACAATCGAATGACGAATGCTATGGGGACTTAAGTTCAACACCTTATCTTGAGACCAAATTTTATTCACCTGACATAATGAAAATAGTCAATTAGGAAACAAAAATGACAACTTTAATAATACGACGTCTGTCAACGGTTGTATAACAAAGTTAATGATTCTGTACAGTACTGGTTTCATCTATCGTGATTATCCATTTTTATCATAATTGACAAGGGAGTGAATTCTTCAAAGAATCGTCTCAGAAGAAAATGTTTTAGATTGATTAATATTGATAAAGTCATACTGTAAGCATTTATTTGGTTTAACTTTTACGAAGTCTTGGTTACACAGAGTCTCATCGCTAGGGGCTCTACTACAAGACTACCCAGACGAGAATGGGCGGTCTGGTAGTAGAGCCCCCAGACATGAAAGTCTGGGTAACAGACACCTCATTTGCATATCATTAGTATGCAATGATGTTTTCGGTATTGCACTGCAACGAAAATACCATAGTGTGCGCGCGCACCAATGCAAGTAATCTCTGGTACGTATGTAAAAATAGAGTTTAGTTTACTTATTGACCTTTCTTAATAACAAATATGGCGTCTTAAGCAATCTCATTGTCACAGTGGGATCATTGTGACGCAAACTTTTATTTCCCGCCTTTTGTTACTTTGAAATTTATAGATGAAAAATGCAAATTTTTGAAATTTGTAGACGACCCAGCTAAAGTTAAAATGTATAGTCGACATTGCCATATTTTGAAATTTGCAGACAACACGAGCATGACGGGTTTTGAAATTAGTATTCGACATAAACAAGTTTGTAATTTGCAGGTGAGATTGCGTAATTGCAAATTTACAGATGACTTTGCCAAATTTTGGATTTTTGCAGACGACAACAACAACATTGCTTTAGCAGTGGAAATATCTAAAATTGTAGTGAACACGTCAAGTTGACGACATTGCAAATTTTGAAATTATAGAAAACGAATGTTGTAATCTTCATTAACTAAATTTTTTCATAAATATATAATTGAAGTCCAACAAGAAATTAATAAAAAAAATTTCATGTTGAATGGAAATATAGCAATAGATTGTGAATGTTTCTAGAACATTGTTAAAAATTGACTGATGGGTGAATATCAGTTAGGCATATGAAAACCTAGTTTAAAGAGACAATTGCGTGATCGACGTCGACTTAATATAGCAAAGGTGGTCAATCGCATAAATGGATGTGATAACCGACACTAGAGTTTTCAGAATTACATGCTAAAACATGTCAATTTTTGACGTGTTTACATCATATTTAAATACCATTGGAGAGATCTTAAAATTGTCAGACAAGATCCAACATGTTCCAGTAGTAATAATGATGACGAGACAGTTCGATAAGGGATGATATACATATATAATGTAGACAGCAACCTTATAAAGTTCATTTGTTGTCAATTGCGCATGTACAGGTAATTCACGTTTTGTTTGTTGCCAGGAATGCTTGCGTCAAGATTACATTGTACATTCTTTCCCGTCTCCAGTTTCGACCCCCGCCCTGTCCCCCGACTAGCTACTTGTATTTTGACGCCTTCAGAGTCTCTTGTCGCAAATATTACCCGTTGATTATGGAAATTTCTGCTCGGAGAAAATTAAAGTTTTGATATCTGAACGTCCATAGTTATTTGGCAAGGTTTTTGAAGCATGGCAACTACACCTACACAGAAGAAATTCGTTTTGTAATTCTCAACATTATCTATTTTGCAGCTCGTTTGACTAAATTTTGATATGTTGTACATTTTTGGAAATGTTTTGAGTATTAAAATGTCTAGCAATAAAAGTTATTATTTGTCTAAGCGCCGAGGTAGGCATGGCAACGGAGAGCTACATTTACCAACGATTGATTTAGTTGCATGCTGCAGATGGCGTAGACAGTGATAAATGTCAGAGCAGGGGTAAATATGTATCAGTCGTGTTTTCATCATAGTGTACAAACTTTGTCGTGTGTGTTTATATACCTCAAATAGACTGTAATATAAATACCGCTTTTTATCCCTATCAGACTTACGACTCAATAGTACTGATTGGCACGAATGTCATATCCTACAGAAAATAACACAAATTGATTATTTGAAAAATTGTTTTCAAAATATGTCGAAATTGTAGGTCTTTCATTATTGACGGAAAGAGTACTCATATTATTAGATAGAAGTAGATTCAATGAAGTATTAGGTCGATTGAATTAGTTTAATCTAGATTGCTCAAGGTTAATTCGTATTCATTAATTTTGTAAATTTAATATGTTATTGCAAACTCATTTCCCTATAGCCCAGGGCAACGTCATAACAATCCAGCTTTTTATGGCTACTAGTAGGTTTCACAAAGATATATATAATACCAAGGACATATGTCAGGTGCAAAGTTAGGTTTACACGAGGGAGAAAGGGAATGAGAGTACGATGGTGAGGTTGATGAAATAACTGACTCAGATAGGGAGGAGAGAGAGAGAGAGAGAGAGAGAGAGAGAGAGAGAGAGAGAGAGAGAGAGAGAGAGAGAGAGAGAGAGAGAGAGAGAGAGAGAGACAGACAGACAGACAGACAGACAGAGAGAGACAGAGACAGAGACATGAACAGAGAGAGACAAAGACAGACAGACAGACAGACAGACAGACAGACAGACAGGCCGACAGACAGACAGACAGACAGACAGACAGACAGAGAGACAGACAGACAGATAGACAGACAGGCCGACAGGCAGGGCGACAGAGATAGCAAGCCAGAGAAAAATATCAACATATATTATTGATATAAAATATATAAATATAGACAAAGAGACAGAGACATGGACAGAGATTCTTGATTATTCTAGTCGATACAAACACAACGGCTGTATCAACACGTTCTGTTGAAACGATGCCCTTTATTTACGTGTTTTTAAAAATAACTATATAACACAACTCTTTATAATCGAACACGACAGGGCCACTGTTCAGATAATATGAAAATACCTACACCACGTGACAGTGGTGGTCAATGGAATCCAAATAGGTAATTGCAACCTATATGAGTAAAACAGGACCCGATATATCATTGTATGTGAAAAATATTAAAATATGGACAATAAATCATTGAAATAAAAAAAATCGATTGGTAACTATTAATTAAAGGAAAACAATGGTTTAAGGAGACTGTAAATGTCAAACTTTACGGTTTATGATTTAACGAGCATAACTGTCAAGAAAGACACAGTATAACTGAAAAGTATAGGAGGAAAGAGATAAGGTCATCGGTTCATAGCTTTTCCATCAGTGCATTTATTTAATTATGTTAACACTGTGTTAAAATGATAGCGCAGTAACATTAAACAGTAAAAAAAATACGTGCAGGGTCTTTTCAATTTTATAAATATTTGTCCTCGATCGCTATGTCCTACTGACAGCTGTCTGTACATAAGTGTTGTATTGGTTATCAGAATGAGAGAGTATGCTTTATGATTGTCTGCTTCTGGAATGACCAGCCGTTGTCTATGTCTGCACAGCTGGTATACCACTTTGTTACTTAATAGCGGCTATTATTAAAAACTATACAATTCATTTACATATTTTTGCCATTGGTATTGTAAATGTGGCATCATGCAGAACGCTTGCACTGCACAAATGTTGCTGACGCCAAATCACAAATACACCATCCAGGAACCTTAACCAGTTTCCCCGGCTGGCCTGGGTGTTGGCAGCCACTTCATTTAACCAGAAGTAAATTTACGCATATCATATTTCGATCAAATAGAGATTCTTTTTCAGTTTGACCTTGACATTGTTATGAGTCGTTACCTGCCATACAAGAAGTGCATTTGCATAAAGAGATCAAAATTCTTACAAGGTCAATGCCATATCAACATGCCGGAGGGTATATTATGAGATCATATTTCCCCTTTTCAAATATCAGGAAAGAGTGATCGCCTCGCTCATAGAAGTTACTGCGTTCTAACGCATGCGCATACGAGTACTAAACAACAGTTGCTTCCTATTAGATATTCCACTCTGTTTTGGTGTCGAAAAAAATACGGGCATAGAATCTACATAGACTGGTACATAATGTTATTGTTTTATATATCACGAATTGTAAATGTTCTTACGTGTTGTTCAATATTGCTCTACAGTTGCAGTCAACAGACAAAACAGTTTTATGACAATGAGTTTCTGATCTTCAGAACAATGTAATTTCCCGCCAATTTTGTGACGTAGGCGTATGCTACTCTCGAGTCCTTTTTTTAATAGAATTTTAATAAACGACACCCATTATCACCTGACGTAAACGATGAAAGGAGTAAAATAACATAATCATTTAAATAAACTCAATCATATCATACAAATTTAATACACTTTACACAATAGTCTGCCATTTTTGACGAAACCTAGTCTAGGTTACCCAGACTCTTACCGCTTGGGGCTCTTCTATGAGACCACCCATCCAAGTGTTTTTGCAACGACACCGCGGCGGAAGTCATACTGTACATTACTTGCAATTCACGGAAAATGGACTTACCAGGCAAGTTTGTTGTAGTTATTATTCCTCAATTATTCAGCTTGCAATGTTGGACGTGTGAAGTATTCCCAACATGCACTGCATATATATATATATATATATATATATATATATATATATATATATATATATATATATATATATATATATATATATATATATATATATATATATATATATATATCCGGAAGGGTAAGGTAGAGTTCGGTTTTCCTTGACTCTCGCCTGGGTGGTCTTGTAGATGAGCACCAAGCGGTGGAAGTCTGGGTAACCGATACTTATGACAACATACATTTGAAGGTCAAATGTCATCCTCCATATTGAAGCTTACACACAAGTAGGGCTCAGTGGTACACAGATAGGTTAAATAAATATCTATGACTATATCTGTTGGACTTGAAAGAAAATTTCTAGCCTCGATCTTTGCCAAAGTGAATATATGCAAATTTGTCTTTAGGTGATAAATAGCTTATTTGTAGGAAAACATTCTGTGAAAGTGACAGTGATACCGTCCATATTTATCTTTCCAATTTCTCAAGAATCATTGAAATTATTCAATTTGATAGTTGATATGACTAGACACAAAGACATTGCCTTAGACAAGAATATAGAAGTAGATATGAGACAATTCGTAAAGTCATATTTTATTTATAATGTAATGTTATTTATTAATTTGATTAGTTATTAATAGTTCTGATGACCCAAACGATCCATGTATAGGCAAGATGTGAAATGCCAGAGAGAGAGAGATAGAGAGAGAGAGAGAGAGAGAGAGAGAGAGAGAGAGAGAGAGAGAGAGAGAGAGAGAGAGAGAGAGAGAGAGAGAGAGAGAGAGAGAGAGAGAGAGAGAGAGAGAGAGAGAGAGAGAGAGAGAGAGAGAGAGAGAGAGAGAGAGAGAGAGAGAGAGAGAGAGAGAGAAAGAGAGAGAGAGAGTGAAAATGAAAGTCGGAGACATCAATTCACTACATGTCAGCAATAACATGAACATAGCTGACATTAATATCAAAAGTGTAGTCCGTATTTCTAAAAAAAATTACAACTGGGAACCCTTTTAATCTGCAATGTTGACAACGATTCATTAACGCTAGAACATTCCTCGACCTCAATTTTAAATAACGATTATGTCTTCCTAATATTACTGAAGAATATATCTTATATCCAAATTAATGCGCCATAAAAATTGTTTGGATCGAAAAGGGTTAATACAGACTGAAAAGGTTACATCAGAATTCATTAACGTATAAAGTACTTTTATGAAGTATAAGTCACTTTAACTAGATGTTGGCAACCTCAGTTATTCTGATGGCGAACTGGTCTCCTGGTTCTTCCCGCCGATAAACATAAGCAGTCACTCAATTATACATTGTTAATATAGCGTAATTGTTCCAATTTGAGACTCGTAATAGGGGTTGTCAAAATATTCCCCATAGGAATTAGGGGACGTTTGAAGAGTGGCTAGCATATATATTCTGGCGTCTGTTCTTTGGCGTTTAAATCGTCTAGGTAAAATTGCAATTTTCTCTGAAAGGACTGTGTGTCATTATGACATATGTTATTCGAAATTTTCTGGAAAGTCTGAAACAAAAATTACTGTTTGCGTTCGTGACGAGCGTTTCTATTTTGTGCGTCTATGTACATGA
>NC_135567.1:10186983-10249483 GCF_964340395.1 Glandiceps talaboti | reverse complement strand
TATGTATGTATGTATGTATGTATGTATGTATGTATGTATGTATGTATGTATGTATGTATGTATGTATGTATGTGTGTGTGTATATATACCTCGAGTACAAGTGTATGTATGTATGTATGTATGTATGTATGTATGTATGTATGTATGTATGTATGTATGTATGTATGTATGTATGTATGTATGTATGTATGTGTGTGTGTATATATACCGCGAGTACAAGTGTATGTATGTATGTATGTATGTATGTATGTATGTATGTATGTATGTATGTATGTATGTCTGTCTGTCTGTCTGTCTGTCTGTCTGTCTGTCTGTCTGTCTGTCTGTCTGTCTGTCTGTCTGTCTGTCTGTCTGTCTGTCTGTCTGTCTGTCTGTCTGTCTGTCTGTCTGTCTGTCTGTCTGCCTGCCTGCCTGCCTGCCTGCCTGCCTGCCTGCATGCATGCATGCATGCAGGCAGGTCTGTCTGTCTGTCTGTCTGTCTGTCTGTCTGTCTGTCTGTCTGTCTGTCTGTCTGTCTGTCTGTCTGTCTGTATGTATGTATGTATGTATGTATGTATGTATGTATGTATGTATACATGCATGTATGTATGTGTGTATATATATCATTATATTTCTTCATAACCTCCGTCCTTCACATTACATTAAATACAGCATGTGTTAGCTTTAACTACCATATATCTAGAACGTTATACACGTATTTATATCATTTATCGTGCTTGTGATCATTATCCATCAATTTATGTTCTGGGTTATTGACCTTAACTACGTTTTCTATAGTCTATCATTTGATATTAAAAGGTTATACAACGTTAACCAGCAATTCATCAAACCATAGGATACTGAATTGTTTGGTATCCAGGCAGGTATGTCATCATTTCTCAATTCATTCTTACATTTATATCATATATTATATGAATAAATGGCACGATTTCTACTCATGGTTGTAAAACTGCATTGGCCAGACAGAACACCATGTTTGTGTAATACGTTTTTCAGATGAAATATTACACGTTTATTATAAAAAAAATTGAAACATATTTCATAGTTACTAGGAGTTGGTAATTTGTTTTAGATGTACGGACAACTTTTAAATAGTTTCTGTGTTAACGTTGGTCGATAGAAAATCACGTTGCCTATTCACTTGATTGGGTAATATTTAATATTTTTCATCTCTAGAAGTACTTGTAATGTTACTGATAGAATGATCAATAAAACTGATAACAACTGATGAGACACCGATGTCCCCTGCCTGAAGTCATTTCCTCAGTGACCTGAAAATAACTTTGTTTTTGAAACTATATATATAACAATGTTCGATCAACTGTACCTCTTAGTCTGTCTCAAGCTGTGCTAAAACTACCTACTCGCAGCAAGTTTCTCTATTGATCACAGTGTAATCTTTCACTCCCTGATGTTTAATTATAAACAAATTGTTGATAAGACATAGGCTGGCTAGTCACTGCACAGATACTATGACTCACATATACACTCACTCACTTCACTCAGACTAATAAACAATAAACTCCAACACTTGGTGTTAAATTAGCAACTATAAGACAATACAAATGTACAACTTTGCTTATTATACCAGATTAGATATCCCAGTGTTGCTGTTCTGACTACTCTACTCAAAACACTGCTCTAATTAAACATCAGGGAGTCATTACACTGTGATAAAAAGAGCAACTTTCTGCTATTAAGAAGTTTAGACAGGCGAAGAGGTACAGTTGGTCGAATATTGTTGTATGCTCTTTGTTATAGTGGTCATGAAGGAAAATAAAATGTATATTGCGCTTTGAAGTACTTCAGCTATTCTTAATTACCTATACCATAGAGATAAGTGGATTTCAACTCACACTTGTTTGTATATACATTTCCCAGGAATGTGCAAATGTCATGTGACTATCTTTTACAAAAATTAACTCAGTGTTATATAAGACTGCAATATCACAGATTTAAAAAGAAAAGCAGAACAGTGATGAACAATTGAACGCGAATTACTCACAATCACACTTGCTAGCAAACAGAGAGAATCGATCACAAGAGGCACTGGCATTAAATACGATTGCAGAAAACTGCAGTGCTTCAACTTTTTAATGTTGTATGTTTAAGTCGATCCTAGAGGGGGTTCATATAAGTATTCAACATTCAGATAAAATGGCGTCTTGTGTTGGTTTAAATACCTTTAAAGTTAGAATAATTTAAGTATATTTGTTTAAAAAAAACTACCAGAAATATAACATCGTGGACTGTATCCTTTTATCCGCGGATCTTTTCGACACAGTTCCATTTAGAACAATAACACCCATTCTGATAGTATACATGTCTACGGGGCATGTGAAATTGTACGCTATAATCTGACTCCACTTTCCGTAAGAGGGAAGATTCACATAAAATCCATACATAATTAAAAAGCTCGAAAGTCTGAAGTGCCTCTCTGCCGCTCTGTTCATCGGCTTAATTGCCTTCCACTCAATATTTCATATGCTTTCTTCATTAAGGCATATCAGCATACCTAACAAAATGACTTTGGGTCATGCCCTTAAAGTCAGTTGGAGATGATATACGATGGAGGAGGTTCTCGGGTACACATCATTTCTATTTATACGATATTCTTTCCTATCAAGTATCCTGCAACCTAGATAATTCATGAAATCGGAACACAAGTCAGCCGAGTGTACCGTGGCCGAGGGCAACAAATCGGTCTTCGGAATCAAGTATCGGTCTTTGGATGCAACTATCGGTCTTGTCATCCTCGTCCACGGTACGAGTGACATTTGTGAACTAAACATCAATGTGTATTGTAATAGTGAGCTTTTTTTCAATTCAGTGACAAGAAGGGACACCGCAAACACATAGACATACACATAGATAGATAGATAAATTAATCAATAACAGTTTTTACTAAATAAATAAATAAATAAATAAATAAATAAATAAATACATAAATAAATAAATAAATAAATAAATACATAAATTAATAAATGGATGGGTGAATGGATAGATATGTGGGTGGGTGGGTGGATGGATGGATGGATAGATGGATGGATGGCTTGATAGGTGAACGGGTGAATGAGTGTTAGATGATGGATGGATGGATGGATGGATGGATGGATGGATGGATGGATGAATGGGTAGGTAGGTAGGTAGGTAGGTAGGTAGGTAGGTAGGTAGGTAGGTATTTGGGTAGGTAAGTTGGCGGGTAGGTAGGTAGGTAAGTATGTAGGTAGGTTGGTAGCGTAGAGTGGGTAGGTAAGTAGGAAGGTAGAGAATCAGAGCCAAGGAGAAAGAATGATAGAACAGAGAGAAAGAGAATTCAGCTACAGGCACACTGAAAAAAAAGTGACATAGGCAGACGGAGTGACCAAGTTGGATAACCAGAAAAGCATGGAAAGGGTATATTACGTACATACATATCGACCTGCTAAAGTAGAATTAGAGGATAGAAATATAATGCACACATGGACAGATTGAAAGCAACGGATAACAAAAGAACCGCGAAGATCACTGCACACCAGTGAATTTAGTTACATTTTATACAAATATCCGGGTACTGTTACACCAGGTATATCGCGTATCGGTTTACCTATCATATCCGTGGGAGAGATCCGGTAAGCCCTCATACATTACTCTTACACATTTCACAACTATAGAATATGTTATACCTGTAATGACGAGAATCAGCTGTTAGTGTGTGTCAAGTTGCCGTTGGATGTAACAAACTACACTAATGAATAGCTACGATGTTGAACTAGTGATATCGGGAGTCTATCCTGTCCACGTCATAGTTGTATGACATTTATACATGTTTACTTCAGCTTGCGGTTAGTTGTACACGTCTTGCCATTTACAGATGTTTATCACAATATCTTGTTTCACGCACACTAACCTGACAGAGATCGAAAAACAGGCATACAAGGGGTTTTTAAGTTCAAAAGTAAGGTTCTGATGTGTACTTTCTAAATATCCAACATATGTACAATTATAACATATTTTGCTAGACAAGACTATTGCTCACTTTTAAGCCCGGACTCGCTGAAAAAAAAAGTTTTTTTTTTATGCATTCCTATTTATAAAATGTCACAAGTCACTATAATAAACGACTACTAATGTAACAACTCAACACAGCAAAATACAACACAAAACAGCACAACACGCACGCACACTCGCACGAACGCATTCACGTACGTACGTATCATATATGTATATGTGTGTATGTATGTATGTATGTATGTATGTATGTATGTATGTATGTATGTATGTATGTATGTATGTACAGGGCCGTAGCCTGACCAAATGGATGGATTTTGATGTCGAAGGTACAGCTCTGTTTACAAATTCAGGGCCATTCTTTCCATAGCAAATTGTCGCTTCAAAATGAATTATGGAATAACGCTAGTATAAGTGTGCAATGAGATAATTATATCAAACAACATTTTAACCAAAGACAACGTCGAACACAAATATCTTCAAATATTGGATCTTAAACTGCGTACCTAGTTTAATAGTTTTTCAGGGCCACCAAATATTCCAAAACGAGATCTGCCGTTTTATCAGCATGAAATGTTTTAATATAAGGAACAAGATGTAAATGACATCGAGCGCATCTTCGGAGTCACGAGTCACTGCATGCAGCATAGCAATCAACCTCACGTTGAACGACTTTTTCCGTCTTTTTTTGAGTTTCACTCGCTGACATTATAATTGCGACTTGCTATCTTCAAATGAAGGAGACTTTCAAGACTACTACTGTTGCTCACAGAAAATGTGCATATTTTTGTGAGCACTCCTTTTGAACTTTCCCGCGCGCAAAAAATCTTAATTTGCTGCAAAATGTTACTGGACACATTTTAATTCAAAGTTAAGCCAGCGTACAATAGCGATATAAGATACATATTAGCCATGAGTCAGTGTACAGTCACTTTAGTGAACTATCCATTGAAATCGCGCATGCTAGGAATCATCACGTAAATAATAGCATCGCTATGTATCCAAAAGTAGCTTTCTTTCTTTTCTTTTTCCAAAACCTCATTGGGGCAGCTGCCCCCCCCCCTTGCTCCCCCCCCACAGGCTACGGTGCTGATGTATGTATATATCCACACAGTCATTTCTCTCTCTTTGATTCACATATTTCCAGACAAACTTAGAGTGCAATACTTTTCGATAGCTCAGTCTCTCATTGTTTAGCCTTAATAAAATATTAACTGATTGTGTCTAGAATGTCTTTGCATTAAAATGTTATAAGTATGCCGACTTTTTAGGATTTGGACTAATGCCAATAACAATAACAAAGAGACCCAGACAAACATTATAGGAAGATGATCTATTACAGACTATGTCTGAACTAATTTATGTCTAACGATTAACTACATCATTCTAGATTAAATAATGATGATGTATGTTAACATATGACGTAATGCATGTCAGTTAACGTTACACAAGTAACAGTGTGCACACACAATGTAATGGATATTGACATAATTGTTTACAAACTAATTAGGTATATGTATGTATGTATGTATGTATGTATGTATGTATGTATGTATGTATGTATGTATGTGTGTGTGTGTGTGTGTGTATGTATGTATGTATGTATGTATGTGTGTGTGTGTGTATGTATGTATGCGTGCGTGCGTGCGTGCGTGCGTGCATGTGTGTGTGTGTGTATGTATGTATGTATGTATGTATGTATGTATGTATGTATGTATGTATGTATGTATGTATGTATGTATGTATGTGTGTGTATGTACGTACGTACGTACGTACGTACGTACGTGTGTATGTATGTATGTATGTACGTATGTGTGTATGTATGTGAGTGTGTTTGTGTTGTATACAGTGTGTTTTGTCGCAGGGTAAAAAATCAATATTATCTCAAGAACACGAAGGGGAATTTACGTTAACGTTGCAACCGTGTGCAAATGTATGCAACGTACCACAGAGACTGAAACATATATAATATATATTACTTAAAATGACTGAAAAGGTATTCATTTAATTATCATTTATATAAGTCACTTCAGGACTGTGTCATTAAATTGGAAAAATAAAACTGGCATGGTGACGATGTTCCTATAAATAAACGAGAAGGTTGTATCAATAACTAATAGTTATGCCATTATTTCTGACATTCAAAAACAAACTTTGCTGTAAATTATTAATGGATGGTCGTTTTCGAGGAAGATTAAAGGTTGTTTGATAATCGTTTGGCTGACAGGTATTCTTATTAGAGTTGAAAATACAAGTTGGTCTTGATAAGAAAAAAAAGAAGAAGTAAATTTATGATGCCGAAAAGAAATGTTGATTATTTGATATTAGTATAAAATTGTTCTGTAGCTGATCTATTGGAATTCATTACGATATTGAAATGAATAATACTTATAATAATCCGAATGGAAAATTAACATCACTAAAATACATGTTATGAAAAATTAACTGGCATTGCAGGAGTTACAAAATAGCTATGCTACTCGCGGTGATTTTTTCACATACATACATACATCCGTCTGTCTGTCTGTCTGTCTGTCTGTCTGTCTGTCTGTCTGTCTGTCTGTCTGTCTGTCTGTCTGTCTGTCTGTCTGTCTGTCTGTCTGTCTGTCTGTCTGCCAGCCTGCCTGCCTGCCTGTCTTTCTGACTGTCTGTCTGTCTGTCTGTCTGTCTGACTGTCTCACACTTCTGTCTGTCTGTCTGTCTGTCTGTCTGTCTGTCTGTCTGTCTGTCTGTCTGTCTGTCTGTCTGTCTGTCTCTCTCTTTCTCTCTCTCTCTCACGCTGCTTCGTATATTAACTCTTAACTGTTCAAACACCGAATGAAAACTATTATTATATTGCGTTATCAATAAATCACACATATCTCTTCCTAATGCGGTTTCAATATCTTCAAATAGTACAGTCATCTTAGAACAACAATATTTCAAAATTGTATTTCAAAATGTGATATATTTATCGACATATTGTCCTTCGACCAAAGAATACCGGATTTTCATCTTATCAAACAGTCAATCCACCAAATTTACTAAAATGAATGTGGACACAACAGTATACATTGTAACTGGAAACACAAAGAGTGTCATTTCAGTTCCTTTCACTTGTAACTGTTGAGAATGTTATCAAAACAGATCAAGTTCTCGTTAAAATTGAAAATGAGTTCAGTGAGATTTCAAATAGTGATTTCATGCCAATATCTCCACAATCAAAGCATTAGCTTGCTGCCAGGTGTGCGCCTTTTTAAAGACCCTCGGGCTATCTAAAAACGGATCGGAAATACTCCACAGAAGGATTTATTAAGCCTTTTGTTATTTGTATCTTTTTCGAATTATCACCTCTGTACTCAAGGGAAATAATACTAAAACTGAAATATCATATAGATCGTAAAAAAGGATCTGCCGTTTTATAATAGGTGTGTTATTAAACCGTTTTTATAGTGCAAGCAGGTGCCAACACGGAATTTATGAGTTGTAGATGGTGTGAGATCCGTCCATGTTTGAAGGTGAGGTTTGTAGCGTTAATTCGATTAAAACTGGTACTAGGAGATTACGAATGATATACATTTGCTTTGAGATTGAACATATGTACATTAGTTGAAAAGTGTGTAATTGGTTGTATGTCATGTATGTAGAAGTGTTCGAATGTGTACGGGTCAAAGGTCAATCATCTTAAACCAGCCGCGGCTTCTTTTTGCAAGTTTCTAATCAGAAAGGTATTTTTTTTGGTTAAAACACATTAGAATACCTTTAGAAAAACATGTACTTTACCTTGCAGTCATATTTTTCAAACCATTCATTCGATTTCTTTAGCGCGTTCTTGTTGTTATCGGACATGTACAGATGTGCTCTTAAGGTACCTATGTCCATTCGACAGTTCATCTCCCAGGGGCGGTACCATTGGCCAGCTCTGGTAGGGTGTGTGGCCAGTGCTAAAAAAAAACAGACCAAATTTTAGACCTACATTGACCACAAAATCAATATCCCATTTTAGACCATTACAGGTTTTGAAAAATGAAAGTTAAGACCTAAATTTGTTTTCCTAGAAGGCAACATTTTTGGGCAAGTAATGGCAGTTAAGATTCGGTAAGGGACATAGACAACGTTTTAGACCAAGCAATATCGAAAATAATGCACGTTTTAGACTCTTCGGCTCGAAAAAAAACAGATCCCATTTTAGACCAACGGGCGGGAATACGCGCCCTAAAGGGCGGCACATATACCTATCCAAATAAGGAGAATAGCCAACCGGGGATTCGTCTATCCGCTCGTGTGTGCATACGAATTCATCTGACACTGATTATTGAAACACTGAACGATAACAATAGGTTATATAACTGGTGTAAACTTCTTAATTTATCAACACGAACACCTGTCGATTGTTGGTGACCTTTTTTCTGCATGAGAACTTTCTTTACTATATTCAGGAAAGATAATACAACGATTTGGTTAATAGTTTCAAAATTCACTTCCTTGAACCTCAGACCACTAAATAGATTTAGTTGTCTGAGCTCGAACTGTAAACTTAAAGTTTTTGTTTATTCAGAATGAGAGTGGATTGTTGCAAATATTTCTATGAGGAATTTTCAGTATTACCATATTTAAAAATATTTTTCATTTCCGTGGTCTTGGCCTTGAGTTACCTTTATTTGTTTAATATTTAGTCTCTCATTTACGGAGTAATATTTCAATGTCCCACACTGTTTTCATATTTGATAAAACTGGCCGTAAGACGTACAAAACCAATACACATCTACCAGAGTGGATACAACACGAAACTAGACACCTATGGTGACTATTGTCCACTGAGTCTTCACAGACTATTTCGTCTGTAACAATTTGAACATTCCGGATCACAATTGATGTATTTTGCACTCCATCAACGTCCAAACTAAATAGACTTCCATCATCAAACCGTATTTTTTTCCTCATTACATTGTTCGCCGGTCCGTACATCAAGGAAAATGTCACGGGGCCCATCGACAGCCCCAAGCAAAATAAAAGTACTTTTCGCTGATAAATAATTCAGTTCAGGTTGGGAGACACCTTTTCAACACAAAACTAAAAACATCATTGATAGCTAGCTGGAGACAATCACTGACTCTTGCTGACGCCTACACACATGATTGGCATTTATGTTTATATATAGAATATACCATTATTTCAGAGGGGAGAGCAGGATAAAAATAAACTTTACAAGCTAAAAAATTATGAACAAATTTTATGTCAACTTAGCTTAACGCAATACAGGAAAAATGTCAAAAATTGAAACTTTATGGTAATGAGTGTAATTAGTATGCATACATATCAAGCAAAATGTAGTTTGTTCTTCAATGGAAATGTAGGTCAAAATATTCTAATAATGGCACTGGTACGACAACGTAACCAGATCTTGTAGTAACTAAAATGTAAATATAAATTTTAAAAAAGAAAAAAAAAGAAAGATGCGTGCACCGATTTTCATTACAATTATATCAAAGGATTTTGAGATGTCATGTATACAAACAAACGGACAAACACATAGTCGGACTGATGGATGCACACCTCGACTACACCAGCTCTCTGTAGGAAAGATAAAACGAGATATACAAACATATGTGTTAGAAAAAAATCGACTTTGAATAAAACCACTGTTGTTATAAAAGAAGTGATGAACACGTTGTGAAATACAATCCGCTAACAAAGAACAAATTTGTTTGTTTGTTTGTTTGTTTGTTTGTTTGTTTGTTTGTTTGTAGTAAGCAGGATTGAGACAAAGTTCATGCAGGGACAAATAATGCAATTGGTGCCACAAACTCACCAAAACATAAACAACACAGAAGACCGGATCCTATGATTCTGTTTACTGATAGAACACTACACATTATGACTGTTACTGGGAGATGATAACTTTTACAGATATAAACAAACTGATAACAAGCATTGTATGAAGCTACATCAGAAGTATCGCTCTTTTTGTATCAGTTGTATTGTTATTTCACCTAATTCTGTCTTTGCGTGATGTATTTCCATTGCTCACATCATCCAAGCAAACGCACAGGTATTTTCACGCCAGTTGTAGATCGTATAGTATCCCTTCATAGAGTTGGGTTTTTTTTACGAAGGGGAAATGTCTCCGGTCTTTGACTTCCTCAGTTGGTTGAACCTATTATAAACGATATAAACGAGTTCTCAACATTAATGATACTAATCAATAGGCTTTAATTCTTATCATAATTAAATGGTTGCTCCTAGCAACAGTCATATAATACATTCAATTTAACCGTCACGTTTGAGATATTTTAATGAAGGACACAATTCACAGCAGCTTACATTTTTCTATTACTTTGTCTGTTACTCTGAGAACAATTGAAAGGAAATTACAAGATATTTAATTAGAAAATGTACTCCAGTAGAACAGTTGAAGTGCTCTATATACCTGGTGGTATTCATATACACAAAGCATACAAACTAGTATACCCACATTATATATATATATATATATATATATATATATATATATATATATATATATATATATATATATATATATATATATATATATATATAATCAAATTGAGGAAAGAAAAGTGACACGTGTAGGATTCGAAGCCACGTCCTCTGAACGCAAGCCTTAGTGTTCTAGCCAGCGCTCTCTGAGACAATTATAGTTATATGAGTATATATACATATATATACTATATACTAATATACAACATATACAGTAATATACAAGATGTTAGACGAATCGTGGAGATCTTAATCAAACATTTGATGACACTGTGTGTGGTATTCTCATCGCAAAGTGGGCAGTACAGCCCTGGGACATAGGGAAAAGTCATTTCTCTAATGGTCAGTCATGAAAAGCAGATCACGAATGACATCTTGTTTCCTACTCAATCTCCATGGAGATAGATATGCCGGATTTACCTACATCAATTCTTGGATGTAATACATCTCACGTGACTTGGCGCTTTGTATTATTCTACGATTTTGATGTTGTGATTACAAGTGTCTTATATACAGGTGCGTACACTTACAACGACAACAGTTCATGGAATTGAGAGACAACATAACATGAACTAACATAGTATGTAGTTGAGACATTGATGGACGGAATATTCACAGTACCTTAAGATTTCTTCAAACTTATACTATGCTTAGGGTGTCTTAAATATTGTACTGACTTTTTTTCAATGTTCTAATATTGTTCCTGTTCAGTGCCATACAACATAACGTCATAATGGATTATTCGTAATAATTTGATTTACATACATACATACATACATACATACATACATACATACATACATACATACATACATACACACACACATACATACATACATACATACACACATGCATACATACATACATACATACATACATACATACATACATACATACATACATTTTACCACACTATTTCACGATATATTAAAAACAAAATGCTGTATTTGTCTTGTACTCATTTTCGTGTAATATCATACGATGTAATCATTTATCACA
The DNA here is from genome assembly GCF_964340395.1 of Glandiceps talaboti. Taxonomy (NCBI): domain Eukaryota; kingdom Metazoa; phylum Hemichordata; class Enteropneusta; family Spengelidae; genus Glandiceps; species Glandiceps talaboti. The sequence goes on along the minus strand of NC_135567.1, from coordinate 10,238,014 downwards.
CTTAAACTAAGTTTTGTATTCACTTTATTCTACTCTGATTGAGGTCAATGAACCGTTGGACTATTTTGAGAAGGCATGGTTTACAAATAGTTGATTTTCATGAAGTTCCAAACGTGACTTTATAACATAATATATTGAGCAATTAATGATGTACTTGATTGACGAGTAACAGACATTCTCAATGTCAAGTTTATGCATTCTCCTACATAACCTCGTTTTCCTCAATCACTGAGCTCCTATGATTTCTTTATATTGGTTTTTAAGAGCGTGCGTGCTTTGCACTATCCATCCTTGTCTTTCTCCCTCCCTCCCTCCCTCCCTCCCTGTCTGTCTGTCTGTCTGTCTGTCTGTCTGTCTGTCTGTCTGTCTGTCTGTCTGTCTGTCTGTCTGTCTGTCTGTCTGTCTGTCTGTCTGTCTGTCTGTCTGTCTGTCTGTCTGTCTGTCTGTCTGTCTGTCTGTCTGTCTGTTTGTCTGGCTGTCTGTCTGTCACATATATTTGTGTGTTTACGCTAGGATTCTCCATAGATGTAATTCAAAGTCATGTAAGTTTAATATCAAGTAGAGAAATAGCAAAGAACAATAATTACTAGATTGCAATTGAAATATATAATACCCCACCCTTCGAAGAAAAGGGTTTTCAATTTTCCATATCCGGATGTAAGGTTCGATAGATCGAAAACTACCATATACAATGCGATCACTGATTAGTGATTTTAATGTAAAATGTATAATACATCTATCAATTCTATAAGATGCCTTTATTTTGTATTTCCCAAAGCCAGTGTTGCATTATTAGTGATTATAAAAAAGACAATCTGCAATGCCTATAGCTACATGTTTGAAAAAACAAACGTGTCTTCTTTGTGGGATTACTGGTGGATTGGAATAAGTCCATGCTAATAAGAGAGAGAGAGAGAGAGAGAGAGAGAGAGAGAGAGAGAGAGAGAGAGAGAGAGAGAGAGAGAGAGAGAGAGAGAGAGAGAGAGACAGAGAGAGAGAGAGAGAGAGAGAGAGAGAGAGAGAGAGAGAGAGAGAGAGAGAGAGAGAGAGAGAGAGAGAGAGAGAGAGAGAGAGAGAGAGAGAGAGAGAGAGTGAGGGTGACAGTTAGACGGACAGACAGACAGAAAGCCAGCCAAACAGACAGACAGACAGACAGACAGACAGACAGACAGACAGACAGAGAGACAAAGATAGGCATAGGTAGAAAGATAAAGAGAGAGACAGAGAGAGACACAGCTATAGTGACAGACAGAGACAGAGGGAGACATGGACATAGCGAGACAGACAGACAGACAGACAGACAGAGACAAAGCGAGGCTGAGAAGAGACAGAGATAAAAAGACAGACAGATATACGGAGAGACAGGAAAACTTTCAGCCAGGCAGTCTGACAGAGGCAGAGAGACAGCCGGAGACGTTGACGTTGACAGATCGGCAGAATGAAACACAGACAGACAGACAGACAGACAGACAGACAGACAGACAGACAGACAGACTGACAGACAGACAGACAGAAAAAAAACTGGACAGGGACAGCGAGACGAATGTAGACATAGCTCGCAGAAGGACATACTCACGATTGATAGCCAGAAGATTGGACGGTCTGAAACATAACTTTATCCCGATTTCACAGTGACATTTATTTTAAACATTAGATATTTATTTTTCTTAGTCGCACAAGTACTTCAGACGATGCTTTAATAAAAATAATTCTTAATGTCATGCGTGTATTTGAATCGCACTAAAAGAACACTGTATCTGTAAGCTGAAAGACATGTAGAAATAAGTTTCGAATGCCACTGTAGATTTAGTGCTCCCAAGGGATTCTTCACGAAGCTCGAGATCCATTTCTGTATATATGTATTGGCACAGAAGGAACTGTACATTTGCTTTTTCCGAAAAAGGGCAAAAATGAAAGCTCGCGGTAAACTTAACCTTCCCAAGGGATACACTACGAAGCAAAAATCCATTTTCAAGTATTCGTCTCGTCAGATGTTCTAAGAGAATCGGGAAATCTCTTGTGTCCAATAGCCACTATTATACCGTAATCAACTCTGATCATACGCAGTCTCGGGTTCTCAGTTGCTCAATCCCTGCCTCGTGTAATTCTGTCACATTTATCTTCAATACCTATCTAAGTTATGCCCTTGTATGTCATATTCCCTTTTCTTTTTTTAATCGGATTTACTTTACTAGAAATGAAAGATTGTCTTAATGTATTACCCATGTCACTTAAGTTTTATCTTCTTCTTTTAAATCAGGATTTAAAAAAAATTAATACAAAATCGTTCACGTAAACTAGGTATACGTATTCTTCATCGCTCTCTTAATTCTCTTTATGTATGTATGTATGTATGTATGTATGTATGTATGTATGTATGTATGTATGTATGTATGTATGTATGTATGTATGTATGTATGTATGTATGTGTGTGTGTGTGTGTGTGTGTGTGTGTGTGTATGTATGTATGTATGTATGTATGTATGTATGTATGTATGTATGTATGTATGTATGTATGTATGTATGTCATCGGTCATATACACATTTTTTCTTTGATATCTATTGTAATCATTGTTCTGTATTAACATCAATCCATGACTAGATTTCTTCCAAGGAGAAAAACATCTTTTGTGGAAACTCGCACAGTATTATGTTTCTATGTATAATTGGCACGACCCAATTCTTGTGTATGTAAAAAAGTAGCGAAGTTAATTTCATGCATAGATGCATATGCCGATAAAACTCTTATCGTATTCAAACATATCATGATACGGAGACACAGCGATCTGAGAAAGAAAAGGAAATATAATTAATGAATAACCTCCAGATTAATGAGAAATTATTCCCTATACTATTTTTCGTTCAGCCATGACAAATTAAATTGATATGACAACGACATGTGTCTGGCTCCAACTCAATGTAATACGTAGAACTTTTACCTTCATTATCGACTTTTTACATACCAATTGTTACCAGGATTTTGTGGTAGTCATTGTGACTGCCAGTTTTATAAATTTGTAGTTATTTTGGAGGAATTAAAGAATGAATGTATGTATGTATGTATGTATGTATGTATGTATGTATGTGTGTATGTGTGTGTATGTGTGTATGTGTGTATGTATGTGTGTATGTGTGTATGTGTGTATGTATGTATGTATGTATGTATGTATGTATGTATGTATGTATGCATGCATGCAAGCATGCATGCGTGCGTGTGTGTGTGTGTGTGTGTGTGTGTATGTATGTATGTATGTATGTATGTATGTATGTATGTATGTGTGTGTGTATGTGTACATATTATGTGTATGGAGATCATGTTGCCATCTGTGTTTCTCTTAAGTATATTTGTCTCATGTTCCTATCTTTGTTTCGAGATTCAGCGAAGAAAAAGGCGAACCTGATACCCGAATGACGTGTATTGTCAAATTGGCGTCATGGCTGTCTGCGTCAAGATAACAGTGTTCATTCCTTAATATACGATTTAAACAGAAATAGAGTTTGTATTGGTGAACATGTTCAGTAGATTTTGTAAGATTGGAATTAAAGTCAAGAAGTAATAGTGTTAGACGAGTCTAGCTTAGCAGTGTTTTGTAGTTGTTACTGAGGTATTAGTTCTTCGTTAGTTTTGATTCATTCTAATTTACGTAGGTAGTTATTTAGGATTATATCTGCAAAGACGACGCCAATGCTATGCTATTTCTCTTTCTACGAACCCTTGGGTGCGAGTCAGTGAGCCGTGATGAACTTCATCCGTCTTCCAGAAAAGCAAAGATGTTTCTACCGGCGGCTTACGTCTGGCGAATGCCAAATGCTAGCTGTAACTGAATTCAATTGTGTGCGGTCTATGCAATCTGTTAAAATAACATTTCCTCGATGCAAAAAGAGACGAAAATAGCGGACGATTTGGTATATGATTACTCTACACATTAGCCGAATTAAGATGGAAAGGAGTTTTCTCTCCACAGATTGTCATTACACTTTACTCAACGTGCTCGAAAAAAATATATAAATAAATGACGCAATTCAGATATTTTAGTTACAATAATCGTGAAAATGTACTCGGTGGAGTTGACATAATTTGAGGACTGACCATTTGCGGTGTATGCCAGGCAACACAAGACGACGGAAGTTAAGGATAAACGCTTTTGAGGAATATAATGACAACAATCACGGCGAAAATTTCTTTGAAAATTATGTCCCCTTACATCTGCGTTCTGGATAGTTAGTGTAACTAATTTCCGTTTTGAGACTTTCCCTACAGAATTACGGTGTTCACTCAGTGCAGTTTCCATAGAAACGCTCTATTGTAAATGCATACTATAGATTCAGTCATATTTGAGATTGAGAGAGAGCATATTTTGAAAGAAAATAAGGTTTGAGCGGCTGTCAGGGAACAGTCAAAGTGTCTGTTTTGTGTCTTCCATGTAGCTTTTTGTGTATGCATGGCTGCCCACCTTAGTTATCAAAAAAAGGATGAACGGGTTGTGCGAGTGATTTTCAGATGATTGTCGAATGGAGAGAGAAATAGTAGCATACGTTTGTGTTGAATGTGTACTATTATGCGGCCTATATGTGCATCTAAGTAACAGCTGTTATGAGGACACACAGACCCCATTCAACCGATTTCATTTATTTTTTTCTTCTCTAGTTCTCCAGTTTCTATGTCCTTGCTTTTTGCTTTTCATTTTTTCCTTCCGTAGCCTATACATGTGAATTAAAATTTCAAATCTTTGTGGATTACTGCAAGGATTGGCCACGTGGTCTGATTTCATTCTCTTGTTAGGTGCATAGATTCACTAATAAGGGATTGCAGAGATGCTCAATAAATTCATAAAGCTGTAGATTCCTTACAATTTAGAGTTCTATCGGTCGTGATAATCTGTTGACCTTCATTTTAAGACGATTATACATTGAATACAGGTTTTCTGAATGTCCTTCAGGATGTGTTGAATTACTGACATATGTAGGCAAGTTGCAATTGGTCATAGTTGTCTGTCTGTATCAGTATGTATGTATGTATGTATGTATGTCTGTATGTCTGTATGTCTGTATGTATGTATGTATGTATGTATGTATATGTTTGTTTGTCTCTTTGCTGCTGTTCATGTATGCATGTCTGCCTCCTGTCTGTCTAACTATCTGTCTGTCTGTCTGTCTGTCTGTCTCTTCGTCTCGCTGTCTCTGTCTGACTGTTTCTCTTCCACACTGATTGTGTACTAAAAACTAAGCTGTAATTTTGTTGGATACTATCTTTAAATGAAGACTAATGCAACACCTTCTAAGTGCGACCCCCTCCCCTTTTCCATAGCCGGGAAAGAATGGTGATAGAATAGGATTGATAAAAAATCATAGATTACCAAATGCGAACATTACTTTATGTGACTAGGACATACCAGACAGCAGTCGTTTTAGCATCTTACTCGTAAAGTAATCCCCATATTTGACATTGCATATCATACAATTTAATTCACTCCTTCATCAAGCCTCCATCATAAGCACCAGTTAACCTCAGTCTGTCTTGTTTGTCGTTCAACACTTTATTTGATATACGTAAGACATTCTGATCATAAACGAAACCTTTAAATGTTATGTCATGTGCCGTATTGCATAAACATATGTGTACAGGCGGCTAATTCCTTTGCCAGTTAAACTTTATTAAAGTGCATTTAAAAGTCAGTTTTATGATGGTTTATAGGCGTTGGTAGTGTGATAGTAGTTGTGGTAGCAGCAGTAGTTGTAGTAGTAGTAGTAGTAGTAGTAGTAGTAGTAGCAGTAGTGGTAGTAGTAGCAGTAGTAGTAGTAGTAGTAGTGGTGGTAGTGGTAGTAGTAGTAGTAGTAGTAGTAGTAGTAGTAGTAGTAGTGGTAGTGGTAGTAGTAGTAGCAGTAGTAGTATTATTAGAGTGACATGTAACACTGTTGAAAGCAAAAAGCAGACTACATCCATTGCAATAATTAGAATACATACTTGCACAATGTGATATCTAGTTATACTGTGGTTAAATTGTGCGCTTGGGTCACGTGACATTTACCTGTCAGTTTGATGAAAGTTCACACTTCTAACAAAAAATCAATTTTATTCTGTGCGATTACATAAAACTTTGATTTGTAATTACAAACTTCTTGAAGATTTAAGCTGTATTTATACATTTCTAGCTGAAAAAAATGTATGGAAGGTAATGATATAATGAATTATTTAATATTAATTACATTTCTTTATATTACAAATGAAAAGAGCATGTCTTAAAAGCCTGATGACGCCATGTCTGAATATATCCAGACTGTCTCTTCCGGGTTCCTCATACAGTTAAATTTGTTTCCATAATGCTGATTGTCACTTTTGTTTTACCTCATATCCTAGTAAATTACTATTCATTGTTAATACATATATAATTGTTGGATAAGGAAAAAAATAAGATTAGTTGAACGTTTTACTATTGCTTTCAAGTAGGTTAGGTCCTATTCTGTAGTAGAAACAGAATCATTGGCCGAGGGATTTTTTTTTCTAAAGTCACATAGCATTTTGTGGGTTTAAAGTTTTCCGGAAGGTAGTTTACAATATTTGTAAAACCCTACATGTATGTGTCCGTTCTGAAAAGTAGTTTTCCTTTAATTAGCCACCTATAACAACAATAGTTTTAGTGTATGTGTTTATTTTCCGTTGCCGATAGTACATTTTCCGTAGTAATACTCAACAAACTGCTGATGTCAATTGTAGAACTACCAAGACCTCACAAACACGTCAATATTTAACGATAATGAACATTTGATTTCCGTCCATTTGAATTGTTTACCGGCAGACGAACTAAAATTGCCTGGTAAGATAGCTCACACCTTGATATATATAAAACCGGAGAAAGACCGGAGAAAAGAACTTAAGGTATACACTATTCCTTTTAAAGACGCTAAATAGATCTTTCTATTTCCACATCAAGAGAAAATATTGGAAACATTTTCAAACACTGCGAATGTTTATTGAAAGGCAAAAATTTCAATGTACCTTGCGGTGTAAGCTTGTAAAGTTATTGCACGTCTATCATTGTCAAATAAAACTAGATGTATTCCTAACATTTGGAAATCTTTTATAGTAGAAACTGTGAGCATCGAAAACATCAATGAGGTTGTTGCTAGGAAACGAAATATAACATGCACATCACGTAAAGTTACTGTATTTCACAGTGTGTTACATTATCACGCCCAGTTAGCAGTAACATAAATGACAAACATCATGATATTAATGTTGTAAATGGTATTGGAAAACATATTTAGTACGTATATACAGAGAAATTGAGGGCGCGACAACGTTTCACTGTAAATATAGAATTTTCCTTACTGCAGGCGTACTGTTATCTACTATAATTTAACTATTTCGAAGGGCAGCAGTGTAGGTCTATGTATGTATGTATGTATGTATATATGTATGTATGTATGTATGTATGTATGTATGTATGTATGTATGTATGAGTGTATGAGTGTATGTATGTATGTATGTATGTATGTATGTATGTATGTATGTATGTATGTATGTATGTATGTATCAAATTCACCTATACTATTAGAAATATGAAAAATTATTTGTTTGACATTTTCAAAATGCTCCAACTAGAACCACATTATATAATCCTGCTATTTATGGACATCTTGTTTGCTTATGAATAATGTCGCAGTCATTATTATAGCAAAATTTGCTGAAAACCTTCCAGACTGGCGTTAGAAATATTGTACGACGGGCAAAAACATTCCTTTGTAATGAATAAAGAAGAAACCGCTATTTGAAATTTGAAACCTGTAATACATATACAAATAATGTGCTCTTTTTAATATTACACTGTGTTACTTTGTCAAACATTAAAGTCAACTGTCGATGGTTTTGTACATAGATAAACAGATAAACATACTTAGTTTTAAAAGCTTAAAAGTGCAAGTATATAACGCTATCCTTTCTAAGATCACGGAGGTTATTACTTCAGCGTACCGATTATTGAAATATATATACATTACAAAATAACAAGGTCGACAACCTCAACTCTAAACTGACAGAAATGCCCAGGGGGATATAATACTTTTTCTCCCTCACAAGACATCTCTATAAGTCCATGGGGATTCCGTTTTGAAGGAAACATACAAAGGTCTTTTTAGTATGAGAATTACTATCAATATCTGTTATCAATACCAATATGTACACCCAATGTAAGATATACATCACATTGGTATACATGGACCCAGAATCTGTATACGTATACAACATATGCAATTATGCGTGCATATAGCAAACCATATTAATAAGATGCAGGTATATTCAATTGTATGAGTACTAAAGATTTAAATAATTCACAGAACATATTTTTTTATAAGCTGGGAGTTCTTGATTTCAAGCTGTCAGTATTCTTCACTCTTACGTCATTCAGGCAGTCGTTTGAAGATGTAAATTTGATAGAACGAGTTGAGATTATAAATTATTGGAACATAATACATTGCTGGACATTAAACGATACACGTATGTACTAATTACCGAGGAAAACATCACTTACCATCATGTGCTATCTGAAAAACTCAAACTTGGTATATAGGAATAATATGTACTAAATTGTATCACGATATATTGTATTGTATGAGTTATAAGGCATCGGGAAATTAATACCTATTCGCCCAGTGTGGTACTATACAGTATTTTACCCACAACTCTCCCCGAGTTGTATGTTCGGATGTTATGTATGTTCCTTATTTATTAACTCCAATAGAAGTAATGTTTCCTAACATTTAAAATATAACAATTACATTTGAATAACATGTAACGAAAGCACGATTGAGATTTACAAAAGACTGTTGCAAATTTTGAGTAAAAGTGTGCTTTACATAAACTGCTTTCTAACATCAAAGAATCACCACCCAAGGTGGTGAGTCTGCATAGCGAGTTTTCACATGTAATCTTTTTATTCCTATGCAGAGAAATCAATGTCTCTGGTGAAGTGACAGCAGGTGCAAATAATTGCCTTGAAATATTCTACTTGCCTTTCAAGAAAGTCCATTGAAAAAATGTATAAAAGTGCTACCTCCTTCTACGCAAAATAATTGATCGATGAACCAATGAAAATGGGTATTGAAAAACACACGAGTTACAAAAGTACAAATCGAAAACGACAGAAATGTTTGTACAAACCCTGTACAATGGTGAGCTTTTCTCAATTGCGGAATTAGCTTATATGTGAGAGAAAGGGGTAGGGAGAGTTGTGGGTACAATATTATACAGTAATAACAACAACAACGTCATAACACGATTCAAGTGTCACGGAATGTTTGCGCAGTCATTAAAAGTATACCAATATTACATTAGAGTTTTATGTAAGTAGTTTCCCCTCGAGTTGAATGACTCATACACTTGGCTTGTGTAACTTTACATGTCACGAATTCATTGACAAAAGGTCACATATTCTGGGTGTATGCAGTACACCAAGCTGGGTTTATAACCTTTGTGCACTCATTAATTGGGTACCAGGTGACATGGGAATGTTTGCTGGAAACTAAGACGTCCTTAGAAGTAATATTAATGTTAATGTCATAGATTCCATATTAACAAGTGCAAGGAAAATACGTACCAAATTTATTGCCTCAGATAAAAATTCAATTACGTCCACATACCTACATAAAACGTCGATTAAACTATTTCTGTATATGTTTGTATGGATGCATGACTTTCAAGACATTAAAATGGTCTAGTGTGTTTTAGCACATTGTCATTTTGTTGCACGAAATTGGTGACCTTTACATATTAGCATACTTAGTTTAGTTGAGGCTATTTTCATCCAATGTTGAGTGAAGCCCTCCTCCAGCAATTTCCATTCTCGTCTGTATATTACCATTCTACTCCGTGTTGCCTTATTCATGTACATGGTTATTTAAACCCCCTCTTCTTTTTCTGTCTTCCTTTCCTTTTTTCTGCCCCTGCTTACCATTCTGTGAGTCTATTGGTCAATCTGTTGTCTTCATTTCTTGCTAAGTGCCCTGCCCATCTCCAATTCAATTCCTTGATTTAGTGTACATGTACGAAATTATGTCATTGAATTATTTCTGTATTAGGCCCGATAGCCAGGTGTTCGGTCTACCTATTATAAGCAAGTGATAGTTAACTATGCGTCTATAAAATATAAAGATGTAGGTACCTCTTTATATGTAGCAGAGATACTTTAGGCAAACATATAAATTCAGTTTATGCCCCATTGATAGTTAATGTCACATGGTGATATATTGCTGAATATATGATTGTATATACTTTTAATGAACACTTTGATGACGTTTGAGGTGATAGTTTTTAATGTCACCCACCACTATAGTGACATGCGTGGGCATATGTATGTTGTGCGAGGTTATAAATTATATTTAAACATTTTATTGTATTGTAAAATAAAAAGCGTGACGGGAGAATCTCCTAAAATTTTATTTGTTCTCTTTATGAGAGTATTGGTGAAAGTATCGTCACTGACCTTCTTGAAGATGAAATGTTGCAATCATAAGTTCCCCAGAGTATATTCATAATGTGCTATAACCACTACTATCAAAGCAAATTGTAAATGTTGTATATGCGCAAATGAAGACATTGTGAACGTATTTACTTTATTAATCAACATTTTTAACTGTACGACATTGTTTTTTGGTGATGTTCCTTTAAAGGGGGGGGGGGGTGATTACAGTATAATTTTGATACATTAATCTTGTAATGTATTTAGTCAGACATGTTTAAACATATTCGTCTTTACTACCTCTGGTTACTCAGCTCAGTTTAAGCACTTCCATCGTAAGGCATAACGTAGGTCATGTGTAGAGTGGAAATATTCAGTTTCACAGTACTGGTGAACTCCTGGAGAAGAGGGGACAAGTCACCGCAAAATATTTGGTTCATAAAAGCATGCTTTCCGTTGGAAAAATAGACATAATTTTAGTGAAACGCTTATTCAAATGTGATATTAACCTACCCCAAATTCGCAATCTATACACAAATACGTTATTAGTCAAGCTCTTTATTTAACAACAGATACAATAATCTGTCTCGGGAATTTCAGGTTGTTACCCTAACAACAAGTGTTACCTGTCTAGAGAGTTTCTATGTTAAATAGAAAAGAAGCCTTTTTTTCCCTCCAATTTCGGAGTTGTTTGTATAACGCTCAGTGTAAACACAGACTGTCACGTTTAAATAACACTCGGCATATGCATAGAATTGAACAAGGTATTACTATAATGAAATGACATGCAAAAAAACCATCTCGGGTTTCTGTATTTGTTTCATCGGCTTTCACTGCCTTGCAGCCTACACTGGATGGTACATAATACATATGCATAAAGCAATCACAATATGTGTTGTGACCTCAAAACTTTAGCGATAGAAAAGCTACAGTCAATCAGCTTATTAAATAGACATAGTAAATAGTGTGGAAAGCAATATATGGTTATTGCTTATTGATCTGTCAAGAACTGCAACAGGTGATGTGTCTAAAATATAATGGTTTTGATTTCTGAAAAAAAAAATTAAATAATATAACAGTGAGTTGGCTTGGACACTTACAGACATTTTTTAGACATTTTCCCAGTGTAGTTTGTCTCCCTCACAGTTTGGTCATCAAAAGGAAAAATAATTCTTCATATTGCAGTAATTCTTTTATCTTTAAGAGTTCATGTTAGCTTTTGAAGTGGCCCTAGCTGCAACTGGGAATTTCTTTGAAACTGAACAACCCTCTTCGTTCTTACAGTGTGGTAAATTTAATCGAACCCTGACCGCATTGGTAAGGGGCAAGGGGTTTGACCACTCTGCCACCTACAATCCACCTATGGACTAATAGAACATGTCACAAACAGGGAAAATAGATAACTGAATTGGATTAATTACACTTGGCACAGCATGTTGAAAGTACAGAGACTTGTACTAAATTCCATAATATGATAAAAACATTTTAATGGCCACTTTACATAATAGTCCACGTTCACAAACAAATTAGAAGTTCCCCTACCATTTCATGTACACACATGGCATAAAACGGTTAGTATCTCACCATGAAGCATAACACATACCACTGTTGTTCAAGTCTGCTGTACCGAGTGTTATTAATCCAATTCAGGTGCTCACTTAACTTTTTTGTAGCAGGTTACGTTCGTCCACAGTCTGATGTTAACGGTCGTACTTATGTATAATTAATTAATCTCTAATTATTGGTATTATAAAAATTTCCAATGTTGATGTCTAAAATTTATACTCCAGTTACATCTATTGTGGTTTATTAGTACGAATACAAATCACCCAATGTATATTTACTGTCTCTGGTATAGATGCCTGTGCAATGAGTTAACAACTATAAGAATATACATTATATACGTAGGAAACAATGGCTTGTAGAAAATTACAATAAAACAATAACACAACAGAACAAATATACCAAAGGCGAAATATTATTACCCGATGAAATATATTTGTATGACCCTTGGAAGTACGTGGGATTAATGTCGAATATATAAGCAATATTACCCACTTAGTGAGTATAGAATCGAAATCAATGATGTCCCGCCAATGTTTACACCATATGTTGCAATGTGAGTCGATAGATAGTTCATCTCTTTGTCTATTACAATTCACATTGCCGTAGGTATGTGGAGGGCTACATGTGATATGAATGCTACTTTATAATATATATTATATATAGTAAATAATATTTATAATAATACTTCTAAACATTAGATATTTGAGCTTATATATATGTATATATATATATATATATATATATATATATATATATATATATATATATATATATGTGTGTGTGTGTGTGTGTGTGTGTGTATGTGTGTGTGAATATATATATATATATATATATATATATATATATATATTATATATATAATATACATACATACATATATACACACGCACACACACACACATACATACATACATACATACATACATACATACATACATACATACATACATACATACATACATACATACATACATACATACATACATACATACATACATACATACATACATACATATATATATATATATATATATATATATAGCCTCAACTAAACTAAAAAGAAAACATACATTGTCATACTCGGTGAGAGTCTGACACTAGTGCCAGAATTCACATATAACGAATATTATCCAGGTGACTTAATATTGAATAGGTGAAGACCATACATTAGCTGTACATAAGTATACTCCTAAAAAGGAAACTTTTTAAAGTTTGATGGTGTAAAAACATTCAAATATACGTATGCACTGAATGTGCGCAGAATGAAATTGTGCAGACGACTTTGGAGCAATAACGGCTTATTTCAATGTCTTGAGTAGTCTGCTTCAGCTAGATAATATCCTTCATACTTTGACGTGGATACTACATTAGTTGAGTTGTTATCTCATATTGGAAACCAAATCATCATAGTATGCAAAAACCCTAAATGTCACCGTTGAGCTTTTCAGTAGGTTAATGCTTACTTTAAACAGCTTATCGACTTTACAAAAAAAAATGCTGGAAAATTCACTTTGGTGTTTTTTCTCTGAAAGAGGCAATATCCAATATCATAAATAAGGGACATATGATCTCCCGGCGTGTGTGTCTGTGAATGGTATGCGTCAGTGATGACTCTGTATGGACAAAAAGGAGAGAGTGATTGCAAGTATTCAAAGTGCCATCTCACCGAGTATGAAAAGATATGTTTTCTTTTTAAGCAGGTAGTCTATGACTGGCTTAAAGAGGTTCTCCAAATGCACCGTTTTGTGAGTGACTGTGTATTCAGGGTACACCGTAGGGAGTGCAGTTCTTAGCTTAAGAATTGAATGCTTGATTTAGTGACGCCGGTAACGTCCTAGTGCGTCTGCCATCTGTGACATAGTAACATGCTCCGATGGCTTTTAGCGGTGAATTGTTAGAAATTGAAATAGATGGAAATGACATGTTTTTGCACAAAGGTCCCTGTGTTAGCAGAAATTATACTAGACACGCACACTTCAGTTACTTTACAATGCAGATGATCTTATGGGGTATGGAAATACATTATCATATATAGAAATTATGAAATTACGAAATTCGATATATTTTCATTTTATGTGAGTGTCTAGATTCAATTAAATCATGATTATTACATGTGTAATTGTTTTTGACTTGGAAGCGTTAATAATGTAATACGTATAGATACTTGATTTTGACTTCACATGACAACATCCCTCTATTCGAAAATTTGAAATGGACATTTGATGTGTATACATAATTAACATAATCATGAACTTATGACCCAATCACAATGTGCACCATATTACATGTGTCAATATAAATTGTATGAGATATCAAGATCTGGTATATTTGAGCGGGATAAGTTCACTTTCCTATAAACAAGAAATTGGGGTTGGTCGCCAACCTGCAATGCTTGCAAGAGTGATTTAAAAAGTTTTCACCGTATCTACAAAGTACACACGAACTGTAATACAATACATTTATAACATCACCAATACGTTCGTTCACACCTCCGGATCGGGAGATGTACGGATCTCCTCACATGAGTTGGATTACTGTCATCTAAAAGCTTAAACGCCAACGTAGGAACAGTAATATACTTATGAGTTATGGCCATCTGTCTTTATTAAATGTCATGACAATGTCAGGAAAAAGTATTCTGACACTTATACATATATATATATATATATATATATATATATATATATATATATATATATATATATATATATATATATATATATATATATATATATGAAAGTTTTGAATAATGGCATAAGCACACACACACACACACACACACACACACATCAGTATAAGACGGTTGATGATCACAACAGCATGAAACACTGTGTAACGGCTCCTGTGTATCTTATTTGATACTGTGTTATTTATACTGGTCTACATGCAAAATGTATTGAGTATTGTTTACTCCAGCATAGACATTTTTACATATATATATATATATATATATATATATATATATATATATATATATATATATATATATATATATATATATATACACACACCTGGTGCACTTGGATATAAAATACACATTGAGCATTTTAAATGCCAATAATATAACAGTGGAAACACATTCGCGAATTTATTCTAAATCTTCCTGTGGGCAATAGTCTTTATAGCACAATATCACAGCGCACTGATTTCAAAGTGTCATAGCTATACAAAGGCAAACTGTGTCCCGAGGATATATTAAGGCGTATTTTATCACAAATCGCTCTCAGCTATGTTTAGAGTAGGTATTGTCAATGAATAATTACAAACTCTAATCTGTAACTGTTACCCCAGTTTATGGTAAGGTCGGTACACACAATGTACACACAAAAATGCTCTCTAACGTATCATGTAATAACCTTGTGGTAAGGTGCGTAGAATACGCCTCAGGACTAGTTTCCGAAGTTTTTCAAAGTTCTCACATTATCATTAAAGTAGATCGTGGCAATATTGATATCTATAAGGCCAAAAAAAGAAGAATTGCTTCTGGTCAGCACAGGCATCGCTTAAATACCCCCGCGACGATCCTTTTGTTTCGTGTTTGTCCAGTCAACGCAGTCTGCAGATCCGGGGAAACACAAAAATAACCCTTCCTACTTTAGTGAATACAACTGCGGAGCTAATCATGAACAGGTAAATGACACCTGCCCCACATACACACTTGCTCTAAATAAACAGTAGACTGGGTGATAGGTTTGTTGAGAATAAAATGTGGCGTTGTTGCACCAGTTTAAACAAATTGTCCCGACCAGAAACGATTCTTTTTTTGGGCCTAACGGCTTAATTTTCGTATCATTTGTACCTTTAAGTACATGTACAAGGCGAACACTCACGTGTTTATCTTGACTTGACCATAAAATCTGAAATTTAAAGTCAGTCTTCATTGTGAGCTGTTAAACAATGTCCAAATATGGTATATTGTCAGTTCAGGATGCTACTTATACATTGTTTACGTCATAAAGTTCGGCGTTTACTCATTTGCATGAAGAACGTTTGGTACACAATTTCTCTTTGAACTAGACGGGGTGAAGAGATCTTCAGATTCAACCTTAACGGCTAGTCTCTATACTTAAAGTCAGATCCAATTGAAACGATTTTCATTTTTTTGGTTGGCTATTACACCTTCAGAACTGTTTAGAAACTCGATAATAATTCAGTGTGCCACTGGAATGCATTATTTCTGCCGACTCCCATGATGCAATGGCCTTCACCAAAGATACCCTATAAATGTACAAAATCAACTTTGATATTTGTTTGTTTTTGTGAAATCGCGAATAATTGTATGTAAAATCATGAAATAACTCTCCAGGACCCAAAGTTTCTGAAAACGACTTAATTTCCTGCAGACATTTCTTTTGAATGAGAATCTAAAATAAAAACCTGTTTGCCGCGTAAACATCTAAACGTTCATAAGAGTACAGATTGATTATAAACTTTATTTGCGAAATGATAACCAGAAGAACATAGTCAAATGAAACCTCAGGGACCCAGGTGATCAATGCATGTCATTGGAATTGATCCCTCCGTGACAATAATACGTTTTTAACAACGTTATATCCGACGTGTTGCGTATCTTAACATCTGATATCTTGGTACCTTGGGTTTCATCTGTGATTTATAGTGTTCCTTTCCTGTCACAAAAAGAAAAAAAAAATCACGTTTAGTCATTGGCACATTGCCAGGACTTCTTCAGAGTAAGTCTAAGTTTATGAATATTTAATATTGGGATTTATAGTATTCGATATAGGTGTATATATGTGGTGACCTTTAACCTTTGACTTAGCTATATTTCATTGGCAGGCGATCATAATTTCAATTCTGTGTTTAATATTTAAACAAATGAAGCCCATGGGACTGACCCCCTGTAGGCACTATTCGTGTATCGACATACACACCAACTTTTCAAATTATTCAGCAGTTCATCACAATGTCTATTTGTCAAACAAAGGTTTTCATTTGCAGACTTGAGAATCTCAATATGGACTCTTGCACATGACTCGGTACATAATCTGCCATGCGTGAGGAGGGTGAATAAGTTTGACGTAATCCGAATGTCTTACAGTCCATATTTGGGTTGCAATATTTGTAATGCGTTGAAAATGGACGTTAATGTATTCTGTTGCAATATTTTATTTGTATTTTGCTTTTAAATAATTGTATTACATAGAAAATGGTCATTAATGTTTTGATTTTCTAAAAAAATGACTTGAGACGACACTACTGGCATTGATTGGATTGTGATAATTGTAGCACAAATCGAGTGAATGTTGACAAATTATAGAGTGTTTGTTACAGTATGTAATAATATTTTCACAATCATAAATTGACTAACTTGAAACGTATAGTGTGAAAATCACCACGTAGAAAAGGCAACACTTTCTCTCGTGTGCTGTCATATTTGGTGTGTAACATTTTTAACACATGATGTTGGGTTCTTAATGGTGGGTTCTTATATAGCGCTTTCCCACACCGTGCTCAAAGCGCTTTACAATTATAACCCCTGGCTCGGTTAGTCTTCCTCAACTCCCCGGGGAGCATACAATCCACTGCAGCCATTTAAGCGCATAGGATTAAAGCCTTCACATTGCAACCTACATCCTACCAGGTCCCTAATTATACAGCTGGGTTGACTGAAGCACAGTCGTGGTTCAAATCTTGCCCAAGGACTTTAGCCACTCAGAAACAAACATGCCAAGTGAACGTTTGTATGATAGACTATATTTGATAATGTTAGTACGATTAGGGTTTGGTATACATATAACTGTGACACACTGTTACTACTCAACCTGTTGTAGTGAACTACATAAATAAAGTTAAACATGCATACACTTTTCCAGACTTCAATATTGTTTGTAATAACAATAGGAGACATATCTCTGTATATTGTAATAAAAAGATGACTAAAGTGGTTTCTTTGCCTATATCGAAATTGTGTGAATTTAAATAACAGCAAATGCTTTTCTTATATAGTGTTGCCTAAAAAATTGTGTTTGGTTCCGGTTACCCAACCCCACCTATTTTATTTGTCAGTACCAACCCCAATAAACTTGTTTTTAAAGTATTTGAGAAAAAAAGAAATAAAATCGCGAACATTATGAATTCTCGCGAGAAATAACGGATTCGGAAACTGACCCAATCTGTAATGACTGTACATCTCAGATATGATTGGAAGAAACCAATAACACAGAGCCCATATAAAAACAACAGAAAACATAACTACATGAACTAGACACTCACATAAAAACATATCGACCTACCTTGTAAAACGGCAGACTAGACTAGTTTCCTCTCGTGCCTATGAGCCACACAAGTATCACCTGCCCGGCAACTAACCTGATATTCCTACTGCTAAGAAAACAGGCTGGCATTTCTATGTAAAGCAAGGACATGGAAAATGATATCATACTTTATACAACTGCGGACATCAAACCGTGAACAATGAAACTTGTTACAAACAAGGAAAGTAAAGCCATGAATTGGATTAATAACATTTAATATGGCCTATTTATGTGTACATGGAATGCCAGGGGTAGTTCTAATTTGTTTGTGAACATGGGATATTATGTAAAGTGGCCATACAACTGTTCTTATCAAATGATGAAATGTAATATAAATCTCTGTACTCAAAACACGCTATACCAAGAGTTAATATACTTTCCCTGTTTGTAGCAGGTTCCATTTGTCAGATGTCCGCAAGTATAGGTTTGAAAAGAAAATGTACGTATTAGATAGCGCATTCATGTCATTTACAACTGTCTGATTTATAGATTACAGTTTGAAATATTGGTACTAATAATATAACCTGAAGTGATACATAAATACAGCACTTTAATTAAACATGAGTCTAAACGTATAAAGTTTCAATACGGTTTGATTCATGTGTGTACTATAAATCATATGGAGCAATTAATATCGTCTGTAAGGAAACTTTAGAGTTTGATAGTTACAGATCAGAAATGTGCCCGGACTTTTTAAGTACCCAGATATTTAAAAGCAGCGTTACTTATTAATTGCTTATGTTGGCCAAAAATAGCACAGTCTGGGATTGAAGAATGACACGTATACATCTGCCCATGCGTCTGTAGGTAGACTCTCGAGCTCAAACTTAGCCCTGATGTCAGACGCTTTAGGGAATGTAAAGTTGTCATTTGAACGACATAAGTTTACATCCCAGTTCGAGATGGAAAACAGAACAACAGTTTTCTCTATGTCTAGGGAATCATGTCGGGAACAAATGCAGGACTGATTTTATCATAGCTGCACTTTATTCTAAGGGCCTTTCAATCCTACGCCACACAACTAACGAACATAGAGTTTCAAAAATCAACATATATATTGCTCCGAAATCTGCCATGCAGTGGGGCTAGAAATCATGGGATAAAGTGAATTTAGGAGCTTCGCATTTCGATGAGCAATAGCTTCAGCACTGCCAAAGCTAGGGTAAATCAGGTGTGAAACTGGTAATTTTATTTGTTTCTCAGAATACCTCGACTCGAGTGTATAATGGGCATATTCTTCAGAGCCAAATCTGTGTCTTATATGTTATGTTATGTTATGTTATGTTATGTTATGTTATGTTATTGTGGACGTGTTTAAATAAAATTTACAAACACAAGTGCCACATCCAGCCCTCTGGCTTATAACTTATTTCAGACTGAAAAAATGCAAAATGTGCGGTTCTTGTAAATGAATGTCTGGGTCCTCTAAGTAGAGACAAATGTAACTCAGTTAAATTTATTCTCGTTATTATTCCCCCTTAACTGGAGACCTCGTTGATTCGTGAATACATAGAGGCTAAGGTAAAGGTTGGATGATAATATCTAAGTAGACACAGAGAGGACAGGTTGACATTCAGAGAGAAGTAAGTAAACAGCATTGAAAGCATTACCCTGTCCTAGTCAAGACCTAATACTTTGATCGATACAGCTGTTCTAGTATTGCTACAGAACCATGAGAGATGGCAATCGTGACAACATGATATATGTGAATCCATGGCAACAGTATATTTAACGAACTGAACAGAAGATATCATATCACTGTTCTTCCCTTCATTGCAATCAACTCATTGGACGTCAATAGAAAAGAAATATAAATTGTACTTTACTGTAAATGTGTACATCAGACACACTTAAAATATATATCTTATATATATATATATATATATATATATATATATATATATATATAGAGAGAGAGAGAGAGAGAGAGAGAGAGAGAGAGAGAGAGAGAGAGAGAGAGAGTGAGGTAATACTTTGAATGAAATGTGTAATGTATATATATATATATATGTAATATATATAGGTTCATATAAATACATACATACATACATACATACATACATACATACATACATACATACATACATACATACATACATACATACATATATACATATATGTACGTACACACACAAATATATATATATATATATATAGGAGGTCAGTGGTAAGATTTGTCCGTAGTACAGTGCTCGATACGTCTGCACGCAGAGCGGAGTATATGTTTTTATATATATATATATTACACACATACATTCCATTCGAAATATGAAAATAAGCAACTCCATGAGTTGTTCGTAGCCCGGATCATTCACAGTGACTGCCATGTAAAATGGCAATGACTTTCTATGGGAAACGTTTTATTTGTATATTCCTATCAGTATGATATAATTACTACGCATCACAATCTCTCGGACTGTAAAACAAAATATAACATGTTAAATCAGTTGTGAAAAAACCCACAGACCATTTTGACCATTTTTCGCTCCAACAATCATCACGATTCGAGTCGACAATAATTAGGAAACGTATAGTAGTTTGTACAGTACTTGTCTGTGCTGCTATATTGATCTGTTGATTATAATGGCTACTAGGGTGACATTTTACGACAGTTGGACCACTTAAGTCATCGAATCTTCAGTGTACGTATGTTAGTATAGATCATCCGTCTCTTTTTATAAACATGCCTGCAGAACATCGTAGCATATAGTTACTCGTGTCATACAGAGTGGATGACACATCCTTCATTCGTTTCAAACGTTTCCAAAGAGGAGTACACACCGGTAATAATTAACCTGTGAAAAGATATCGTGCTGTTCATAGTTTTCGACTTATTTGCCAGAAAATTACAATTCGAGTCAGAGGTTAGAACATTTTGATACCGACTACCCGAAATGTCTTCTCTTCTCTTCTAACGACTTGCGGCATGTGAGTGATTTATAAGAAGCAAGTGTCTTTGTGGGAATGTATTAAGTCGTCATGCGCGCTAAACAACCTATTCTGCAATGTTTTTTCCCCCGAATCAAACTATTTTCTATTGCTTTCATTTCCAGGTTCATCGGAGCGGAATAATCCTCGTGATAAAGACTTGCCTGCATAGGACATAAAATCGTCAGGAAGTCGTCAGACATAGTGCCAATTCAGGTCAGTAATTTCTTTTCAGTTGTATTCTTATCTTTGGGAAGTCCTTGGATCTCCCTGAATCTCTGAATTCCCCCTCCCTGTTGAGAGTTCCGTCTGTGTGTTTGTCTCCACAGATCTCAACTTCTCGTCATTCGTGCTTTCTGATGTACAAAACCATTGTCACTGTGTATTCATAGATTTATGTTCAAAGACCGCTGATGTAAAAAGAAATATTTCTGATTCTGTTTAAATTGATTTCAATCCGCTTATGTTTGCTTCCTTATTATTTAAGCAATGGCGGACTTGCCTATGATACTTGTCAATACTCATTTGGTGATTTGGTATCAGGGCTTTTATCTATCAGAAGATGTGTTGTGCTATGCTGATATGAGCTAGGTGTGTGACTCCTTCATTGCAAAACCTTTTGTATTGCACTCGACAATCCATCGTGTTATGGGTACGTACCCCAAAACGAGGGAATATATAAACACTACTAAATAGTATTTACTATTGTGATAATATCTACACACTGTCGAACGCCATCAGCTACGGCTCATGCACAGTTTTATTTACGATGGAAGTGATAAATCAACGGATACATTGCAAACTAACACTGACTGAAAAATACCACAATTCAGACTGAATTAAGTTGACAATACCCTGTATTACTGGTGAATATAGACAGATTATTAGCACAGTTTGAAGTGAGTGTATAGACGGTAATCAAGACGGTGTGTGTGCTTTGAGTGGGGTTGAACGTGCCAATGCTTGACGAAAATTTATTAGAGACAGCAACCTACTGTGGGATATACATCAATGTCTATTGATAGGTTTTACCAATACTACACGTTGCAGTACTTGTTTAAGCGTTTGTTTATCTTGGTTTATCCAAGGCTAGGCATGATTTACATAGTCACTTGCTGCCAATAACAGTTCATCTCGTAATACAAACCTAAGACCAAAATGATAAGGAAATAGTGAAAATGAAAAAAGGCACATACATAACGCATACTATTTCTTGTGTTCGCTCTGTTTACTTTTAACAGAACATATGTTGTGTGACATACATACCCATGAGCTGATAGATAACACAGAAAACATAAAACAGCGATGGTTTATCGGTATCTTTGTAACACCAGCTAGTAGGCCATGATCACATGATCACAAAGTAGGTTTAGATGCACAGATTGAATTGAATAACAAATTTTGAATTATAACTTAATAACCACCGAAGGCAAGAATTACACCATAACGAAATTACACACCATACTTATTTGCCCATATTAGGTGAAATCATAATATATGTTTTATTTATAAATAGCTGCCACAAACCATAGCCACGACAGAAAAAAATAACACACCACACTAAGGCCTAATAAAAGAATTGTGTGGTTTTCATTACGCTCAATTTTACAATAGGTGGGGTAGGTAGATTTTTATTTTATTTTATTATACTATTTTTTTATGCGTGGGTGTCTAGTTCAGGTTTTTCATTGTTTTCATAATGGTCCATGTGTTGTGCGTTTCTTCCTATCAGATGTACAGCCATTACAGACTATTTAACGAGAGACTTCACATTGCAATTTTATTAGTTGTATTTATACTTTTAAAAAAAACAAGTTTAGAGTCGGCAGTGAAAAGCTAGGTTGGGGTTGAGTAATGGGAACCAAGGAATTATTTTTAGGCCTAATATTCCAACATAAGGCTGCTCTAGCCATAACTGGAATATGTTAAACTGTTTTCAATTTGCTAGATATAGTGATTTAGTCACGATGTCATACACGCTGTACAGTATTGAATCACCTGTGGATAAAACGTGTTTGTGTAGCTACACACTTAGTATGTTGATTTATGGTCTGTACCCAACATCCTGCATCTTAATGATTCATGATGATACTATACTACATATAGATAAAAGAATAAACTAATTAACATGTAAATGTCTAATTATTGATATTTTAAATAATTTCAATTAATAAAATTAATTAATGAGTGAAAACAATAATCCTCTAGTCACAGACAGTGCAGGTTTAAAGTTCTAATATACCTACCACCAACCATGATAATTGCACTAGAGAACAAATAGACACATCATAATCACTTGCCTATGCTAGATTTAAATGAATTTGTGATTCCTAACATGTCTGATACAATACCACAAGACACAATAACACACCGTGGCTTCAATTTTGATTGAAAATAATTCCGGAGTTATAACTGTTTTATAATGTGCCTACCACTAAACATAATAATTAAACCAGAGAACGAAACAACATTGTTTACTCAATTGCCACACATTTTCACTTGAACTACGATGGATACCCATAGCTAGTACCTTCATGAAGGACCTTAATACATACTTATTTGCGAAAAGCTTTCAATATATAACACAACTGTACATCGCTTCTGAACTTTACCATGTGTACGATACAGACACTCTGCATATTTTCTGACTGACTGACTGACTGACTGACTGACTGTCTGTCTGTCTGTCTGTCTGTCTGTCTGTCTGTCTGTCTGTCTGTATGTATGTATGTATGTATGTATGACTGACTGACTGGCCGACTGACTGACTGACTGACTGACTGACTGACAGACAGGTTGATCGGTTGGTTGGTTGGTTGGTTGGTTGGTAGGTAGGTAGGTTGGTTGGTTGGTTGGTTGATTGGTTAGTTGTTTGTTTGTTTGTTTGTTTATTTGTTTGTTGGTTTGGTTGGTTGGTTGGTTTGGTCGTTGATTGATTGGTTGATTGATTCATTGATTGATTGATTGATTGATTGATTGATTAAGAGATTGTATCATTGATCATTAGTATTTGATTTTAATACGATTGATAATATATAACCTAACTACCACATAGCATAAAAGTTACATCAGCGAACGACATATATTTGGTCACCGCCTCTACCAACTTCAAAACTCATACGATCACCCCTGTACCCCGAAGAAAATTCCGTGTAGGACCCGAAACGTCGGTAAATATCATACCATCATAATGCTGCCAATCTCGTGTTCAGTTCTCCCAGTCGGTCAGGTGGGTCATTGTAGTTAGACTTGGTAGTTACCATGACAATTTAATTTAAGTTCAATAATTAATTAAATTGTATAATTACCTACCACGAAAATGAAAAACGATAACAAAGAATGACGTCACGAGAAATATGTAAGCACATATGATAGCAAAGCTTGGTAGATGAGTCTGTCTTGTATCCATCATTTGAGTTTTGAAATATTGATCCTTTAATCATTTCACATAGATTAGGAAGTCTTAGTTTGTCACTGCTTGTCACTGCTTGTCATGATCCTTAACCTTAGCTATCTAAGTCACATCTTTTGGTTAAACATAATTGCACTCCTAGTCTGTCGTTTGTATTGCGTGGTGATTATAGTACTGATATGACATGTTTACTAACGTTCAGTTTCTACAATAAAAAATGTCTCCTTTTTATTCAAGCTAACTTGGTCTTAACCCACCCCCTTCCCAGGGGAGGAGGGCTATTGCAATTAGCTTCATCGAATCCGTCCATGCGTGCGTCTGTCCGTCTGCAATGCGTCATCTCCCTGACATCCAATATCCAATTTAATTCAAATCTGGATTCAAGGTGACATTTCATGTATGACATGCCCACGTCTCTCGATCTGACTGCATATATTCAAATCAGAATGAATGGCGGACATATTTGTAAACTCAATAACTACTGTATATGTATATGTTATTTGCCAAATACCGTTCCATATCTTGCTGCGAGAGGTAATTTTTACTGGTATAACAGAGAGCCGGAGGCGAGCCGTAATACCAGAAAAATTACCTCGAGCAGCAAGATGTGGAACAGTATTTGGCAAATAACATACTTATACGTCACCTGCGACTATGAATTCATTTTTGAATGTCTAAAAATGCTGTTTTATTTTAAAATAAAATCACTTCCGCGTTATACTGTTGAGCGTAGTATCATGCACCTCTCTGATAACTGCAATGTGGTTGTTTACATGTCAGCCTTAACTTTATCATCCAATCAGAGTGTGCGTTTGCTCAGTAGTATGACGTAATGTTTACTATTTGCATATCACTCAGCGATATATTCAAACTTATGACCATCAGCTGAAGAATGAGTGCGTCTTTGTTTTGCGTACTGTATTCCATTAAATGTACACAAATGTTCGTGATATGCTTTGTTGTTCTAGTTAAGCAAAAATTACACCCTCTGTGGTGGTAATTTTCATATCCTTCATAAATTTAGGAATTCATGTTTACGATCGCGTGACGACCGTGCGTTCGCCGTCATTTGACTTTCACGGTTGTGTGTGGAATTTTTGACTATTTCCCTGTGACATGAAAAGTACAGTTCAAAGACTTGTTGCAATGTATACAACGGTGATATTTTGTTCGATTGACCACAAATTTGGCATTGGAAATGCTGGTTATAGCTCGATCTCTAGTTGTCTGCTAGATTTGTTTACAAGGGGACGTGCAGTGATCACGTGATACAACAAGCAAAAATACGGCTGTTGGTGAAAAATACGCCTGTGTATCTGCAGGGCTGTCGACCAATCAGAATGCGAGATTGGTGACAGGTGACGTATAACTCATTCTTCCTGTACAGAGACGCAATTCAAGTGTCCACCCACATAATACCTGGTGCAAGCTTTCATTTAAGACATTCACCTTTGAACTTGACCTTGCTGTACAGGTTCAATTATCACAACCCAGCGATGTCTTACATATCACACACATATTCATTTTACAGGTAATACATACAGAAAAAGCTATACATACACAAGCATTAGTCATGATTCTCAGAAAATCTGTAATGAATGGATGCCTTATTTGTAGTTGAAAATTAAGTAAAGAAGAAGGGAAATACACTTATACATTTACTCCACATAGAAGTAAAGTTCTTTGAGGGAAATGTGCCTTCTAGGAAGACTTATATAACCCATGTAAACGACCCGTCGTATTGATGTTATTCAAGAAAACAAGCAATAACATGGTTGTTTGCAATGTTTTTAAAATATAACCTAAGCCTTCAATAGTTGTGTTAGAAAATGTCTCTAATAATATTAAATCATCTGTATTAAGATATATTTGTTAGGTTAGATGTAAGTTTACAGACGCAGTTATTCGGCTAACTGTATTGTAGTTAGTGTCGGTTACCTTACCCAGACTCTCACCGCTGAGGGCTCTTCTACGAGACCACCCAGACGAGAGTTTGGAGAAACCCCATTTCAAATACCCGCGCGGGAGTAATAACACAGTGCATTTCTTCGAAGTCATAAAAATGGGCTGAGGAGGCCTGTTTGTTGTAATGTAGATGTATGAGTCACTTCAGAAATGATAACTTGTCGCGAAAGTACCTAAATCGTTTAGACTATAATGTTGGACGTGAAGTGAAATATTGCCCAGCATGCACTGCTCTGCGCGGGCGAGTTGAAATCTCGTTTCCCCAGACTCTCGCTTGGGGATGTCTCATAGGCAGAGCCCCCAGCGGCGAGAGTATCCGGTAATCGAGACTATTTTGTAGTTTGTTTAAAAAGACCACATTTTGCGTAACGACATAACTCTATGCTTTAGAAGCACTTGAACATTTTCCTTGTAGGCTATGCTAATTATCCAACTTAACCAATTAAAGCTTGTAAAAGTGTTTCTATAAACAAGTCGGTAAAAAGAGAGTTAACATTGAGGTAAATTAGAGGTAAAGTATTCCTAAGACGTAATTTACGAACGACCATCGCAGCATCTTCAATCAATGTTGAATGCGGAAGGTAGAATTGGTACTATATCTAGCACAATGCTTGGGCATAGGTGTGGGAAAGGTTGGATAAAGGTGGATCAGTTATATTTTTCGTAAAATGAAAATACTTCCCGACAAAAGGAAGGAACGACTAGAATGTTAACCATTCCTTGGAGGATCCTTCTTCCAAGATGAAGTTAAGAAAGGTGAGTACAGATAATTCAAGGACATGGCAAGCCATTATTTGTACGTCTAAGCCAGTAAAGTATTGAATCAATAGGCTTAATAGTTTTAAATAAAGCTAATCTCTTCTACCTTATGACGTAAGTTTAGATAATCATACTTTAATCCCCTAATCACTCGGATTAGAGAGTAATTGTTTGGCTTTTAATACTTAGCTTAACTCTAAGACTACAAGACGGTTCTTTCACCCACGCTAGCGCTTATAGAACACACAGTTAACAAGCTACAAAAATGAAAGAATTCACGAAGATTTACAGACGAACAATATCGTGAACTTTCATCTATACAATTTATTATTAACATACTACAACATATAAAGAACTAAATCAGACTAAGGAATGAATCATAATGCAAATTTAAATTTGTAGAATTTTATTGTACAGTACAATACTTGACTTGGCGAGTCGAAAAGGGAAGTGAAGCATACTTTCAAATTGGTTCCTTCATACATGTTTGACAAGTATCTTGTACTTTTCTTACAATGAAGTACGTGACTCGACATTCCCCATCAAAGTATTTCTAGCAAATACGATATTCTGTGTGAACATTAACAAGTAGTTTTTAGACGTTTAACTTCTGGTTATCTTCTAATCGTCGACTGGAGGATTTGCAAGCATACGAGTACGTGACAAGAACATACCATATGCCGTCTATGTCAACATTGACTGCCACAATAGAAAAAAACAACCGTTTGGATCGTTAGTGGTCACTTATGAAACTAAACTAAACTAAACTAAACTAAACTAAACTAAACTAAATAAACTCACTCTCGTAGAGAAATTGCTTTTTCAGTTAGAATCCTGTGACAAATACGTCAAAGAAATCACAGAGAAGCCTCTGTCTGTCTGTCTGTCTGTCTGTCTGTCTGTCTGTCTGTCTGTCTGTCTGTCTGCCTAATCTCTGTGTCTGTCTATCTGTCTGTTTGTTTGTTTGTTTGTTTATTTGTTTATTTGTCTGTCTGTCTGTCTGTCTGTATGTATGTCTGTCTGTCTGTCTGTCTGTCTGTCTGTCTGCCTAATCTCTGTGTCTGTCTATCTGTCTGTTTGTTTGTTTGTTTGTTTGTTTATTTGTTTATTTGTCTGTCTGTCTGTCTGTCTGTCTGTCTGTCTGTCTGTCTGTGTGTGTGTGTGTATGTGTGTATGTATGTATGTATGTATGTATGTATGTATGTATGTATGTATGTATGTATGTATGTATGTATGTATATATGTATGTATGTGTGTATATGTATGTGTGTGTATATGTTATTATCCAGCACCATCATTTGTCCACAAAAATAGTTTGAAAGGAAATTATTGAATATATGATAAGACTTCGGTAATGGGTAATTATCTAGTAATGAGACAATCGTGTACGTCCCCAAGTTGGCGTTTTGACATCTTATCTCGAAAAGCGGTCCTTGTCTAAGTCTCCAAGAAACATCAGAGCAATTATTTAATTTGGATCATTTGGGTAGACAGCAATTAGATTTAATGGTAGGACAGGAGTACTCAAAGCAGACAGTTAAATATTGCTGTAATAGATTGTTAATATTGAGGAGACAGGTGATTTAGAAAGTACCATCTTCAGCATCTTAGTTTACCTTTGATGTATCACGCTCTGTTTACACAGACGATCCATGTTGAAACAATATAAGGCTTAGTATTGATCTTGAATTTGTTCTTTTATCAACTCTCCTAAAGACCAAAATCAGATCTAGATTTGACCTTGAACATAAACTCTTGCTATTGTTTAGTTCAAGAAAACTCTATCCGCAGTTTAAATTATATCAAAATCTAATCATTTTAGAATCCAATATGGCTACCAACAATGTTAACTCGTTGGAGGGTTGACAATTTCATTGAAAACAGATGGTGAACCCCAACATTTATATTTCTTTTGCAGAAGGACACGGAACAAACTTTCATATAGCACAGTTTAGAGAGAATTTAAAACCTTTGATTTTTAAGGAAATTAATTCCATAGGAATATTCTACCTTAAGACAAAACAATATAATGAGTTCGTGACACCGCTAATGTGTAGATGGTGCGCCAGTGTATGTGTGTAAGAGTTGATGTGGTCATTAACAAGATTGGACACCGTTTCATTTACAGTATCAAAAAAATTGGGAACTGTTAAAGATTTTGTTGACACATTGTGTTAAAACTGTTAATTGTAAACCTGAATTGAGGCCATTGTTGAAATAATGGGATTGAGACGGAAAGGGGTTTTATTTGTAAGATTTAAGGTCGGTGTTATCTTATCAGTTGAGACATAACAATTACATGGCATTATCCACTACACGAAAAGTCCAATGTTCCCATCTTTACCCATCCTCACATTACCTGTGACCCAGCAAACCACCATCTCTGTCCAGAGGTAGTACGAGATGCAGTACCACTTTTGACTGTCTGCAGCCCCCATGGGGAGAGATCAACGGGGTAAATTAAGTCAAAGGTGGAACTTCGTCTCATACTCACCACATTTACACATCCTCTGCTCAAGATTTACCCCGGTGGAAAGACATGGTCAAATGTGACTTTTCGTATAATGACCCTTTTGTTCTTGACAACTTCTTGTTTACCTCACTGGCATTTTAATCATTATCCAAAATGGGCCATTAACAAACTCACACACTGCAAAATAACTCTAAAAGGTTAAAATGCCAAATAGCAAAGCTAACATACTGACAATATCTGTGGGTGTGCTTCATCGTAAGTAAGTGTACAGACGATGCGAAATCGCCGCCTGCAGTGTTTTAATAGAAGTACTTTTCTGTAATGTCAATAATGAGTGTATATTGTGTTTGATACAAAACATTGACATATGTAATGGCGCTAGAGATATTTTATGGATGAATAATCCGATAATTAAATCTACTGAAGATGTCGTACTATTTAGAATAGGACTCCACTTATCCAAAACAATTCTATGTTCTCAATTTTAAGACTAAAACACATTGAAAATTGTGGCTGTTAATTCGACGCTACCTATGTTATGAAATATATTAAACTTTTCATTAGTATGCTAATTTGCCACTACACAGGTTATAAACATTTAAAACTGTCCTACCAGCATGTCGAAAGGATGGACTGTTAATTTTACACTACACAGATGATGACATGTGAAAGCTCTCTCACTACCATGTCGAAAGAATGGACTGATAATTTTACACTACACAGACTATGACATCTGAAAGCTCTCCCACTACCATGTCGAAAGGTTGGACTGTTAATTTTACACTACTCAGGTTATGAAAAGGTAAAAATGACCCCAGCAGCATGTAATTTCACATCATCACGCCCAGGGGCACAATAATGAGAAGAATTATCAGTGTACATAGTAATGCTTCGCGTGCAAACATTGTCACCTCGTATACGATACAATTTATGGGACCTGTTAGCGTTATTACTTAGGCGTTTCTATGTTAGTTATAAAGTGGTCTCGGTAAATAGCATTGAAACATTGATTGCATAAGTGAATTACATCACCGCTAGATGACAGTAATGTGCATAAATCTAAATGTTCTCTCCCTTCACGGTGTCTGCTGCAAATCGACTCCTACCTTACATACGTATTTTACTAAAACTCTTTTAAAAATGTAACAGTAATAACAGATGTTACGGCAGTTTCTATTTTAGTTTCTTGCTCTCTTTTTGGTGTAACAGTCTCTATGTTGCTGTCTGTCTGTCTGTCTGTCTGTCTGTCTGTCTGTCTGTCTGTCTGTCTGTCTGTCTGTCTGTCTTTCTTTCTTTCTTTCTTTCTTTCTTTCTTTCTTTCTTTCTTTCTTTCTTTCTTTCTTTATGTCTGTCTGTCTGTCTGTCTGTCTGTCTGTCTGTCTGTCTGTCTTCCCCCTCTTTCTCTCTCTCTCTCTCTCTCTCTCTCTCTCTCTCTCTCTCTCTCTCTCTCTCTCTCTCTCTCTCTCTCTCTCTCTCTCTCTCTCTCTCTCTCTCTCTCTCTCTCTCTCTCTGACCATCATGCCTCCATGTCTGCCTATATATGTGTAAAAGATATGTATAAAATATTACTTCTTTTCAAAAACCAATGAGTCATGCATACTCAGTACATGTAGGTGTAATTCACAATTAAATGTGACAACGAGTTTACATTTCGGAAAACTTAATTGGGTTCAAATGAAATGTTAAATAAAAGTGGTTGGTACTCGGGTAAAAAAAACCAACAACATTTAAATAATGTCAATATTCGCAATGCCATTGACACATTTCTACAAATAGATCGGTACTATAAAGTGGAAAACTATATATCTTGCACATGAAATTGTTCCCAAAATATTGCCTTAATTTAATGGATCCTTCATTGTCAAATGTATTAGACATTGTCCAATTAATAGCTTCTAAAAGTGCTTTTAATAAAAGAAGCTCTTAGGGTATTCGTTTTGGGTTCAAATGTCTCCTTCAAAGTGGTTCATTTTTATACAAATATACATTATTGACAGTTTTGCCAAAAGGCACTTGTATCTATTGCAAACAACATGTCAATTATCTAGAGGACTTTTTTGTATAGCTAAGTTAAGGTCATTGCAAGGAAGGACACGTTTATCAAAATTGATGTACAAAACATGGGTGATCAGGTCGATTACTGTCCTTGGATAAATATGGTTTTCTATCATGTAAAGGAATGCAAGCTTAATTTATAGGGAACTTGCAAATCCGCCATTTTGAATGTTGCATCATGGGAAACGTGATAGTATATACTAATATATACTAATCAATTAGCATGCTAAGCAATAATGTTACATTGTTTGTAACCACAAATAATCAATTCATAGTTACCCTGACAATTGTGGTAGGTTTGTTTTATCAGTACCTCCAGATTAGGTATTACGATAACCACAGATAATCCCATGGTCCTTTGCGTCTGAGCATGCTCAGTCTGGATTGCAAGTTCCTATTGACTAAATTCAACCCAGGTATTAAGGGAAACGATCCGATGGCGTAATTTATGCGTATGAAAATGTTGAGACAATCTATGCTATGTAGTGAAATGTTCTAACAATGCTCTGCGACAATAGTTTGTGTTGCTATTTCATACAACATTTGCAACAATATAAACATTATACTAAGCGTTTTTTTTCACTTGGTTCTAACTTCATCTACTTTAACTTTGGGAAGTAAACATAAATTCTATCATTTCTGTGTAGATATAAAATTCTATTGAATAAGGATATAATGTAACCATAATTCCAAATTTTACTGATAACGCTGGCCTACTATACTGTATGTAATATCATCTAAGCAGCACAACCGAGATGTCATATACTTACTTACCTCAAAAAAAGGTCTGAAATCTAGGCTTTGTCACATGGCGCTATCGGCTTGCACAACCACTTCTTATATGTTTGTATTGTCAGCTAATGCACCGATGTTGGGCAATGTGTGTTAGTGAGTTTAATAGCTCATTCGTCACTCACTCACTCCCTCACTCACTCATACACTGACTGACTGACTGACTGACTGACTGACTGACTGTCTGTCTGTCTGTCTGTCTGTCTGTCTGTCTGTCTGTCTGTCTGTCTGTCTGTCTGTCTGTCTGTCTGTCTGTCTGGCTGGCTGGCTGGCTGGCTGCTGGCTCGCTCGCTCGCTACTTACTACTGACTGACAGACGGACGGACTGACTGACTGACTGACTGACTGACTGACTGACTGACTGACTGACTGACACACACACACACACACACACACACACACACACACACACACACACACACTCACTCACTCACTCACTCACTCACTCACTCACTCACTTAGATAGTTACTTAGTTTGGTAGGTAGATAGGTAGCTTGCTGGCTGGCTAGCTGGGTAGGTAGGTAGCCGGGTAGGTGAGTGAATGGGTGGGTAGAATCTAGAATTACTTCATCCTGCAAACATCAGATCTTATCATGTTTCAACGTTATGTTTGTCCGTGGAGGTATAACTTAAGGTTGTTCTGCAAAAATATTTGATGTCCATCTCTGGCAATTAATTGGAAGTTTGACATTTAGGGAAACTAACCGAGGTAGTCAAATATATGAGGTGGATGATCTAAGAAATTGTACCTGTCACCAGGATTGTTAGAGAACTGTATTAAAATATCATATATGGAATTTTTACACTCCCAGCAAGGCGTAGATAAAACGTCCTACGATATTAGATTGGTAATGTTTTAGGGCAAATGAACGAAATCTTTGATGTCGAAATTACGACGAGATATCATCAGTATCATGATTGTTTGTACATTGCACTGACATGTTCTAGGCTGGATTTATAACCACTCTGAGGTCTAACGACATAGATAGTACGATGGAGGTATTTACTCAGTTAAAAGACAGAGCCTCAAGGTAAACACAACTCAAGGCATCGTGAAAAAATCATGTGAAAGAAGATTCTATAAGTTCGCGTGGGCTTATTGATTGCATAGTTCACCTTGCAGCAGCATATACATGATTTATGCAAATATGTTAGGCAATAATATTTTACAACTCTAACTGATTACTTCCCTTGGCATGTGGCATTTAAACAGGGTGGATGTACGCACAAGTATTGTGTCTATGGGGGAACTTATTAAAGTGAGCTTTCACAGTGTATATTAGATTAGCTGTGTAATATATAAAGCAAATCAAATTTAGATTGTCAGAATTGTATGCCTCCAAACTATTATAATCTACCTGATTTGAGTATATGACCTTCAACCTTTGACCTTGCCACAATTCAAAATCCATGTTACAGGTGTTGTGAACATTACGCTGTTGTCTACTTTAACTGTAAAATAGGGAGCGTTCTATACAACTATTCAATGCAGATGGTGAGTTTCTGAAAAAAATAAATATTTACTTAACATAGGCTGTGAGAACAGACATTGTAACAATGCTTCAGCTCAAAATGTTAAAATGTGAATATGAAATGAAATTATTCTAGATCAATGCAACAGATGTTCTGTGTCGCTTTCCCTTTTATCTGGTACCTCCTTTGTTCCCAGTCAACAATTGACCACTTTCTATATAAATCAAACTCATCTAGGAATTGACCATCTCTGTTTGTACACCAAGAATATTGAAATAAAAATAACATATGAGTTAAACTTGCCTCCATATAAGGAAATTACAGCTTTTTGTTTAAATATCCCTTTGTTTTTAATTCAAAACAGATATAAATGATATTTATTTATTTAGGAATTTAATGTTGTCACTTATCAAATAGCGAAAAGCTTCTTTTTTTACTTTTGTGCTTTTGCTTATCCATTTCATGTGATTAGGAGTAAAAAGAAATTGTGTGGTTCCGATTACAATCAATTTCAAAATAAATTATTTATTTTATTTTATTATATTTTTTTTTTCATGTTTGAGTGCCTAGTTCAGGTTTTCCATTGTTTTCCAAATGGTCTCTGTGTTGTTTATTTCTTCCTATCAGATGTACAGCCATTACAGATTGGGGGAATATGTTATATTGTCTTTTTAACTTGATGTCAGTTTCTGCACCCCCTATTTCTTGCGAGACTTCATGATTTTCGCGATTTTATTCTTATTTTTCTCGAATACATAAAAGAAAAGGTTAGGGTCAGCATGAAAAACTAGGTGGGGGGTTAGGTAACTGGAACCAAATATTTTTTTTTATTTGGCCTTATGTAATTGTCACTTACTTTAAATGAATGAATGAATGATTGAATGCATGAACGAATGAATGAATGAATGAATGGATGGATGAATGAATGAATGAATGAATGAATGAATGAATGAATGAATAAATGAATGAATGAATGAATGAATGAATGGATGGATGGATGAATGAATGAATGAATGAATGAATGAATGAATGAATGGATGAATGAATGGAAATACCAACTTAACACACCCTAGTTGCACGTCTGCAGTTTACTTAATCTACACATCTACACATCATATATTCTCGTTCTAAAATTTAATTAATCGCATTGTATATCCGCTTTATGTCACCTCAGAGTGTACATATTTTAAGTATGGCATAAGCAACTGGGAAATAAAATAAGAATTATGTTTATTTTGTAGATTGGCTTTCAAATAAAAGCAAATATAGATAATAAATCATATAAATATGGAATATCTCATAATACTTGCATCAATCATAAGTTTTTTCATTGCTTGTTTGGACGCATATCTTCTTATGTTGCTAGGATATGCTCCATATTATCCGCTAATGTTTTCTTAGTAGTATAATCCCTTCAGTGATGAATGATGACGAATTGTTCTCTCTGC
Organism: Glandiceps talaboti; assembly: GCF_964340395.1. Taxonomy (NCBI): domain Eukaryota; kingdom Metazoa; phylum Hemichordata; class Enteropneusta; family Spengelidae; genus Glandiceps; species Glandiceps talaboti. The sequence goes on along the minus strand of NC_135567.1, from coordinate 10,202,413 downwards.
CATGATGAATTCCAGGAAATGAGATTGAATATTTGTAAAATCGTTCCCATGTATAAATCGAGCTACTAATATTTATTGTACAATTTGCCATCTTTGGTATAGTTTCTAATTACTTAGCTAACAGAAAATGAATGATGGCTGAGAAGGTCGCGAAAACTAATCTTTAAGATCATCATGCAATCATTTTAATGTGGAGTTGAAGATGACATATGCCATTCGCTATAATAGAATTTGAAAGTATGCTGTGTAATAATTAATCACACACTAAGCTTAGGGGATAGACACTGTGTACCTGAACTAATATATGTATTGTCAATTAAGTAACGAGGTAAGAAAAACATATGATGTAACGGTTGAGTTGTCTTCCTTTTTGGTTTTCTGTTTACATTGAGTATATTTTTGAGTGGGCGTAAAATTAATGTAGTAGAGATATCAAGATGAAATACTGCCCCAATGGTAACCATAGAGACAGTCAGACAAGCATACAAAGCAAAGCAATGGTCAGACGGAAAGACAGACACAAATACACTGTGATGGGGACGAATCAGTGGGCAGATGGTGGGGGAGATAGTGGCAGACACAGAGCAATATTGTTAGCGGCAGTGACATAGACTGAGATACATATATAAAGACAGACAGGGTCAGACAAACATATAGACAGATAAGCAAAGAGAAGTTGACACAGGCAGGCAGACAGACAGACAGACAGGCATACAGACAGACAGACAGACAGACAGACAGACAGACAGACAGACAGACAGACAGACAGACAGACAGACAGACAGACAGACAGACAGAAGGACGGACGGACGGACATACGGACAGACGGACGGACAGACAGACAGACAGACAGACAGACAGACAGACAGACAGACATAAAGACAGACAGACGCTCAGACAGAAAGACAAATAAGCAGTAATCGACAATCAATAAAATGCAGGTTTGAAAATACACGGATATTCGGGGACATCATATGAAAAGACTTGAAAAGATAGAACCAAACAGATGGATAAACAAATATGTGGATATATGGATATTTTCGATTCCAAACTTTGAAACAGAATATATTAGAATAAAATAATACGACTGGGAATACGTAAGGATAGAATGTACACCAGTGAAAGGTATGCATAAACTTTAATTCTATACAGGTAATTCGACTTAGATTCATACCTTTTATGGGGAGGACAGACTGAGAAGGAGGGAAATGCGAGATTATCCTTCATAGGAAATTATACAGTATCGGTGCGAAATTGCCAGATGTCCGCCGAGGACGTAAAGTTTACAATACGGTATCTCTGTTGTTATTCTTCCTGTTGCCGTCGGCATTTCCTGCATTCTGTATAATACGGCGATTTGACGCTCGTAAAACGTATTGTACGCAAAAGGTGTCGATGGTGCGAGGTTGACAGTCAAGCTTAGGCAATATACTACAACATACTGGCTACTCGTTCACCAAAGTTGTAAGCGATGTTGTACACATGTTACTCGTAAACTATTTCATTAACACATACTTAGCAATTAGATGAACACATTAACAGAATGTCATTAGCGCCTTTACGAGGACGAGAAATAATATCATTTCATCACATTGGTGTTACCGCCTTGGGGCTTCTGTGTACTATATAAATACCGTACAACTATCGAGTGCATACAAATACTTTAACACTGTTGATGTGCATCTATTGACGTTTAAGGCTCGAATGATAGTATATGGATTATTGAGCAGTGTTTGTTTTAGTATTTGTTTCAGCACTGACAATTACTCTGGTGATATATATATATATATATATATATATATATATATATATATATATATATATATATATATATATATATATATATATATATATATATATAACGGCTCCTGTGTATCTATATTTATACACTACACGCACGCACACGCACACACACACACACACACACACACACACACACACACATATATATATATATATATATATATATGACGACAGAAGTGTTTTGTTCAGACACAAATACACACGAAACATGTGACATCTACTAGTAACGCGATTCTTTTTGATGTTGCATGACAGATGGTGACCTAAATATTTCAACGCTAATGGTCATGAACAATAATCTTGACAACGTAAAATTGTCTCTGACATGACATTGATAACAAGCAGGTCACCATTAGTGCAATCTTAAAAGTGGTTTACATGTTATAAACTTAAACTTAACAACTGAAACCTTGACACCTGTAACAAAATCCTACCGATATTATTGCATTTTATGGTTTTCCGTGACGAATCTTCCCAACATTGCTTTCAATGTGTTTTTCCCAACTTTAATTTTTTTTGTGTGGATGTGCTATTATTCCCAAGATAGGAAAAATCGCCTGATGTGACAATAATCTTACCAACATTGCTTCTTTAATTATTTGGCGTCGACAAACACCTTCGCCAACATTGCGTTACTTTTTATTTGCCGACAATGAGATACCATTTTCAAGTAAATTTACAGGGACAACATGTAAAAATATACCTAACGTTATCTCGTTCATTCTTATAGAATTGAAACAGTGAATTGGCTGAAATGTCACAATTGTATTTCAATTCTTGTCATTCCAGACGATAACATGTGGACATATTGATTATATTAGCTTATATCCGACCAGACACTAGCAACGTCTCTGAGATATTTGTCTGGCCATACGCTAAATTGTAGCCATGTTAGTAGGATTATTATCGAGCCAGGCGAGGTATTGATTCAGGATTCATGAAATTCGTTGTAAACTAGATCAGATACTGAATGCTGGACAAACAGTCGTGTCTTGCCAATATGCTTATGTGTACATCAATAGTATAGACGTAATCCTACCATCAACTCCTACTGGGAAACAATACTTAGTTTATAATCCCCTCTAGCGATTAAGTGGCCAATGCAGTCTGTGGTATTCTTATCCATTAAAGGCAAACATGCAGTAAGTGAGAACCCTTTATCACTGCACATTGTAAATATAGATATTAAAGGTGCACAAGCTGAATGTATATGCATTTGGGCGTAGATGTTGCTGCATATGTAAAACGGTAGTCGCAAAATTGTACTTACTGAAGCACACTTACTCAACACTTGTAATTAACTGAACTCAAACCTGGTATCAAGATGTAACCCATAAAATGACGTCATTTATGATACGTATAAAAAAATGTTCAGGAAATCTGTACTATGCAGTCAACTGTTCTAGCTATGCCAGAATACAATCATAATGTTATAGAAGCTATGCATCAACATTAACAGTATACCGGAATGGGGTTTTGTTTATGTATTTTCACATGAGTAAAAAGCTTATAAACTCAGCTTGTGTCCCTTTAAAGAAACACAATCTGAAATACGTTTATGGATGTAATATTTATTGTTTATTTCAAAAGTTAAGCTTAGAATTCTACTGTTGAATCATTCTTAACCTTCACTTGCAGATGACTGAACTTAAATCTCGTATTAAGTTATAACTTGCAATTGATCAATTACTAAATTCATCATAATAGTATGTATAAACTACCGTTGAAGTCTCTATTAGCAATTAACTAACAGTGCCAGACAGAAGACTATAGTCTGATGTTTATGATTGTAAAAGACGAATAGAACCTGTTACAAACAGGGCAAGTAAACACATGAAATTGGTTTAATAGTTCTTGGTACAACTTGTTGGAAGTACAGAACCTTGTATTGCAGTTCATCATTTGATAAGAACAGTTTTATGGCCACTTTACATAATAGTTCACTGTACCCCTGGCAAGTGCATGCACATGCAAAAAGTCCATAAAACTGTTTTTATCAAAACATGGAAGGGAATACAAGTTTTTCAGTTTCAACATGCTGTGCCAAGTGTTATTACTCCAATTCGTGTACGGTTTACTTTCCCTGTTTGTAACAGGTTCCGGTCCTCAAGCGTCTGCTGTCTGCGGTTTTACTAGGAATTGTCTAATCGAGACTTTATGTAAGTACCCGTATTTCCAACTGAGTAAAAAGCTAATTATCTCAGCTTGAACCACCTTAGTCACAAATTAAAGCCTACCGAGCTACACTCAGCGCCAACATATAAACATACATACGCACACTAAAACTTCAAAACCATAATTTGAGATTTTTACATTTTTCTAACCAAAATGTTGTGACGTAATCGTAATTTTAATTTTAATCTTAATTACCCAGTGGGATTGGTAGGTGGTCGGATTTTCTTTTAATTTACTTAAATTTACCAAAACAAATACTTTTACCCCGAGATAAGATACCGGTGCTGTTGGCCACAATACTTCCGAGAGAGTTTGATGAAGTGTAAACGAATTCAGTAAATACACATAATTCTAAGTTAAGTAGACGTACGCGTTATACAGGCTGTATCGTTATAGTCTAAAAAGCTCTCGAATACGATTTGTTTTGGGAAAGAAAAAAACAGGACCACAGATGAGACAAAGGTATAAAGGTGTACACGGAAATTGAAGTAAATTGTCACTATTTTACCAGTTTATATGCAAAAACATTTTTAGGGTCTGGGCTGTAACTAGGGTCGGCCGGGTTACACACTATCTTTTTCAGTTGGCCGAATATATTTGTTTAGTACTCTTCTGGTGAACGCTTCCTGTTTCAGCCATAGTTACACACTGTGTCTCTTTAACGTACGTAGTCGGAGTATTATTACCATGCAATGTCACATACCAGAACGATTTTAGTCTCAACTAAACACATCACATGAACACAGGTGAATGAACATAATCAGGAGTGGTACAACCGCAAATGAAAACACTGCCTCTTACGATTTTTTGTAAATAATCTAAATCTAAATCAATCTAACTGTGAGCTTACTTATTGTCGTGCACGGCTCAATATACTTAAACAGAATATTTCAATTTCAAACGCCTAAATAACCATATGTCGATAATAACCTTTTAACTCTGAAAAGACCTATAAAAATATATATCATGTTAAATACACGAAAAATATAGCATTTTATTTCTGGCATACCTGTATCCAATGCGCTTATAAAGGCTGCAATGGATTGTATGCTTCCCAGGGAGTTGAGGAAGTACGGGTACAAAGCTCCGTTGTGCCGATATAGATCCGAGCCAGGGGTAATAGTTGTAAAGCGCTTTGAGCACAAAGTGGGAAAGCGCTATATAAAAAAATAACATTTTTATCATCATTATTGTTATATTTACTCTTGCTGTAATATATATATATATATATATATATATATATATATATATATATATATATATATATATATATATATATATATATATATATATATATATATATATAAGGATGGTATTTACCTTTGCTTAGCAATTAAACATGACCATATGTTTGGCTGCCAGCCATTACCGTATGCGAACATGTATAGCACGTTCTATCTCTACTAATAACATTGACCAGAATAACCCATTGTATCCGGATATTGTACAGCATCGGTTTATCCGCGTTACCATGACAATGGTTTGCACTTAAAACTAGACGGGAGAGTATGAAGTTACGCTGTCTGTGTAACCGACGGATTGAGATGGTACACAGTATCGCATTAATTACTTTAAAAAAAATACTTGACCGTGTATCATGTTTCGTCTGAGTCTGAGTTTGTGGTATACAGTGGCATACTCTGTGCATCTACCACCCTCTCTGCCATCATTGTAGTCCAAACGTTAATCATTCTAACTTGTCCAGATGACCATGACTATAATCAACTATAAAAAATGTTGTTTTCAAGGACTACTGATGTTTACAATTGACCAATCCGTTGCTATATATTGCAGTGCAACCATTAATTAGCGATATTTCAGCAATTGACACACACACATACGTACGTACACGCGTACGCACGCACGCACACACACACATACATACATACATACATGCATACATACATACATACATACATACATACATACATACATACATACACACACACATACATACATAAATACATACATACATACATACATACATACATACATACATACATACATACATACATATATACATTCATACATACATACATACATACATACATACATACATACATACATACATACATACATACATACATACATACATACATGTATGTGGGCGGGCGAGCGGGTGGGTGGGTGGGTGGGTGGGCAGACAGACAGACAGACAGACCGACATGGCTAGGTCGGCGCTATCAAAACAGCGATAAGGTTGAGAAAGTTAACATCATAATAGCTGCTAAACCAAGAAACACCACTAGCATAAACATTACTGTCTGCTTTTATTTGGCATACCGGAACAGCTTCGACAAATGTGCCTTGAACACGTAAACTCTCTCTCTCTCCAATGCGATTCAGATGTTGATCATTCACGACTTGAACATAATTTAACTTGAAGGCGAAATACTCAATTTGAGTCGACCACAGAGTTAAATGTTATTATTTCTTGATAGAATGCGACGCAGTTATATTCGTTTAATGGAAATACCAAAAGCATCGCAGCAGGAGCACGTCATTTCTAGTCCATTTAGATGCATTTCACAGGGTTAAACTCCCCCATGACCCGTACTGAGTCGGCTTTCATCCCATCCTTTTACAGTTCACTCTTTAAGTTGAATCGCATCATTGAAAGGTTTTCGATTTTGTCGAGCTCCAACACACGTTTTCAGTCTTAAGTGTTATGTTTGACTCCGTGATTATCTCTCGTGATGTGTTTGCGTGAATTTAAGTGAAAAGTTAGCCGCTTGAATTCTTGAAGTTTATTGAGCAGTTGTTTCTTACGACCTTGTTTTTGTTCGAACCCTTCAAAACTTTGACCAAGAGTCTTGGGCGTTACGTGTCTAGGTTTTCTGACTTTATTTTCCTGTATTCATAAACACGATGTCTTAGATAAGTGAAAATCATGGTTTAGCAGCGCAAATTAATAATCTTTGTTAGGGGTAGATTTTAACTTGTTTTTGCGACACGAGACTTCGGGTAAGTGTCGCGAATCCTGACCTTGTTATATTATCTCTAATTGTTTTCTGACCTATGGAGGCTTATGGTGTGTTTACGGGAAACAAAATGAAAATTTGTCAGCGTGACTTCACACAGTTACCTAGAGGTTATCTGGATGCCAACGTGGTTTCTAACTAAACCACGTCTGGTCAAAGTCCCTCAATCAGCACAAAAAAATTGTTCATCCAATCAGTGAACCCCAACTGTTATAGTCACGTAAAGGGTAGCGTCCAAAGCTGACAAATATACCATATTTGGACATTACATAACTGCCCCAATAAACACTAACTTTATGAAGGACTGTGTTATTGGTTAGAATTTTGTGATTGATTAACAAAGACATGATGTTAAATGACTGTATTGGTGACTGTGAGTGAATTTTTAATTGTATCTCATGCATCTCAGGACTTCTAGAGTAACGTCTTTGACTAGACTGTGAGTGGAAATGTAAACGATAACGACACCGTATAGGGACTAGACTAAGATAGAGGTAACTAAATTCAAATTTGTTTTCCAGCAAACAGCGATTTGTTTTCACTAGCCATCCATAGGTTTCTGAACTTTGGATTAGGCCTAAATAATGGTTTGGTTCTGGTTACCCGACCCCAACTAGTCTTTCACTGCCGATCCTAAACTTATTTTACATATTCGAGAAAAAATAATAAAATCGCGAAAATTGTGATGTCTCCTGAGAAATAGTGGATGAGGAAACCGACATCAAACTTAAAATGAGAATATAAAACTCTTCTTCAAATCTGTAATGGAGGTACATCTGATAGGAAGAAACCAATAACATAGAGACAATATGGAAGACAACGAAACACATAACTGCCTGAATTAGACATTAGCACATGACTAAAAAAATCTACCTACCATACCTATTCTAAAAGTGAGCGTAATCGGAATCACAAAATTTCGTAGGTCTTATATGCTACTCCGAACATGTTGTATTCCGAATTATGGTATGTTAGTATGATACAAATACAGGTTCGAGAGTTCACAGAGTTAACTAGAGGTGACATCCTACATCCCGTTTCCACGTAGCGTTCACTAACGCTCTTTGATACAACCACGCAGAAATCTATGAAAAACTGTACAGTTTACAGTCGGAATGAACATGCGGGCGCCAGTTGTGATATCTCCACGTATGGCACATTAGAACTGAATTCGTTCAATATTGCTATCTTAACGTGTAAATATGACTTTTCATACTGGTTTTTGCATGGTTTTATAAAAAAAAATGAACATTAACCTGTACGTTGTTCTTTTTGCAACCCTTACCGTTTATAATAATAATAATAATAATAATAATAATAATAATAATAATAATAATAATAATAATAATAATAATAATAATAATAATAATAACAATAATAATAATAATAATAACAATGTTTGTATTTATATACCGTTTTCCCACCCAGTCTGGGTGCTTAAAGCGCTTTACAATTATTACTCCTGGCTCGAATCTATAGCGGCACGCAACGGCCCTCTATACTTTCTCAACTCCATGTGGAGTATACAACCCATTGCAGCCTCTATAAGTGCATAGGATAAAAACATTCACATTGCAAACTCTATCCCACCAGGTCCCCAATTATACAGCTAGGTTGTCTGAGGCACAGTCATGGTTTAAATCTTACCCATGGACTTTAGCCGCTCAGAAACAAACGGCATCGATGGGGCTCGAACCTGCAACCAGCAGATACCTAGCCGCCCACTCTAACCATTGCCCATCATATGACTCCGTTTTAATATGTTAGTACTTTAGCAGTCTTTGGTTTCAAGTACGGAGGGGTACTGGTTTTATGGTTGTGTTGTTCCTTTTGCGTTAAGTGAAATCTAAATAATTTCAAATATAATAATTTTCAAAAGTCAGGGTTTGAAAATGAAAATACTCTGTATTTTCGTCCTCCGATTCGACGAATGACGCCTCGATTTAGTTGGCGGAAGGTCGTCAAATATTCCATCAAAAAGGCATCGGGTGTAATGACTTGTTGTCTTCCCACCCTGCTTACTAGGGTAAAATGCAGGATCAACATGTTTTGAATTTCCTCCGTACTATTATTTCTCATACGTTATACGACTCCGGTGTCATGTTTTCATATATATAACACTATCATGCTTAGATGTTACAAAGTTCAACAATTTGGTATTTAGATGTCAAAAGTTGGAAAGTTTCAAAAACGTTGATGGCAACGCGGTATTTGCCTTGCAGGCATGTCCATATTGCTAGATAGGCAATTCAGACTAAAAGAGTTCAAAGCATTCCACGCGAAGTAGATCTGGCGTACTTCGCGATTTCTTACTCGACAATTCACAAAAGGTCAAGGGTCATCGGGGTGTCGGTAGGTCAGAACGAACATGAACAGTTATTCCTCGAGAATCATACGTTTTATTCTCGTAAACATAAAAACTCTGCAACTAAATTGGCAGCTTTTCTTGTTGTTGGTGGTAGTTTCATGTATTGTATTTTTTTCAGTTACGTTATTCTTTTACAAAGTCCAGTCGAAATTATGTACAGTTTTGTTGTTTTTAGTTTCGTGTATGGCATTTTTTACAGTTACGTCATCGTCAATAAAGTCCAGTCTATGTTACGTACATTTCTTTGAAATCGTCGACACTTTAGGCGGGAAAACATTCTAACGAACGAAGAACAAAAAAGTATTTATGGTTAAAACATTTCATCTTTACACCACATGTACTTAAATACAACATGTGATTTTGACGTGAAATCATTTTGAGGGGAAAATATCTCAAAAGGAAGGTTATCAAAAGTTGCAATATTTAAATCATATATTAAAATGATTAAATACAATTTTATGGCAGAACTTTACTCTATTATATTTAAAAGAGAGAAAAATGTCTTAAAAACCATCTCAAATATGTGCCCCATTTGTTATGCACTGCCACACTCTGGTTTGTCTAGAAGTTAAAACACACGTGACCCCAGGGTAGCCAATCTCATTGTTGACGTCAGAAATGTTATCCGAGGACATCATCACCCCCAATTTTCCTTGATTATGTCGCAGCAATCAATAAATTGCAGAGCTTTCTTATGTAGTAGATACCGTTTTGTCCCGACCTTTCATCTATCGAACAAAAAAACCCAGTAATCTCTGCAGTAGTACTTTCATCTCCCTAGAAAGTAGCTATTTTGGGATTAAACCAGGGTCAAAATTTTAATTTAGTTTGACGTAGAACAGCAAGTTAATTTCCACATTTCCACTGTGAATTTAATCCGATCAAACTTACCCTCCCGAATTTTTAATCTGTTTCTTGGTGCTCCCTGCCAAGTTGAGGGATTTGGATAATAAACAGTTTTTTCCTGTAGTAATAAGATAGAAGCGATGTCTCATCACGTATTGCCCAGTAGAGTACATTTCCATCTGTGATTAAAGATAGACCAGCTAGTAGTTAGTATGGTTGACTAAATGAAGAGGAAATATCCAACCACTTTAAAGTACATATGCATTAGATACGATACTCCTACCAAGGTTAGTTTTATGTTGCCTGTTTAAGATTACTTTTTCCCTACCTATATGTTTCCATTTTCCTATCACCCTCTCATCATGCGTGTGAGTGTGTATTCTACCCTATCTATAATCTGTGTAAATGGGTGTATGTCTTCGCCTGTCTCTGTTTTATCTATTTATGTCTATCCGTCCATACACTGTCTCTAGATGTATGTATGTATGTATGTATGTATGTATGTATGTATGTATGTATGTATGTATGTTTGTATGTATGTATGTATGTATGTATGTATGTATGTATGTATGTATGTATGTATGTATGTATGTATGTATGTATGTATGTATGTGTATATGTGCATGTGTATCTGTCTGTCTGTCGGTATGTATGTATGTATGTATGTATGTATGTATGTATGTATGTATGTATGTGTGTGTGTATGTATGTATGTGTGTGTGTGTATGTATGTATGTATGTATGTATGTATGTATGTATGTATGTATGTATGTCAGTTTGTGTTTATCTACCTGTCAATCTCTGTCTGTCTCTGTTTGTTTGTTTGTTTGTTTGTTTGTTTGTTTGTCTGTATGTCTGTCTGTCTGTCTGTCTGTCTGTCTGTCTGTCTGTCTGTGTCTGTCTGTCTGTCTGTCTGTCTGTCTGTCCGTCCGTCCGTCCGTCCGTCCGTCCGTCCGTCCGTCTCTGTCTGTCTGTCTGTCTGTCTGTCTGTCTGTCTGTCTGTCTGTCTGTCTGTCTGTCTGTCTGTCTGTCTGTCTGTCTGTCTGTCTGTCTGTCTGTCTGTCTGTCTGTCTATCTATCTATCTATCTATCTATCTATCTATCTATCTATCTATCTATCTATCTATCTATCTATCTATCTATCTATCTATCTATCTATCTATCTATTTCTCTCTCTCAATCTGTGTGTGTACATTTCTTTCGCATAATGTGTATGTCTCCGTTCGTGTTCTTCAGTGTTCTTTCCTACCCCAAACTTCCACGCACCCACTAATCCGTCAATTAGATTGTGCTATTCTTGTCAAGAATAAGTCTGTATTTAGTCCATATCTCACTAACCATCAAAGCTTAGCCGGTATATACATTCCATTGCACGAACCCTTCATTATTTTAAAGAGCACCCGTGCATGCTACGGTCAAAGGGTAGCAAAAGTTGTTACAGCCAAGCACGTTCGGCTCCTAAAATGTAATCTTGTTATGTTTTTGAGTCTGGCGTAATGTCTTATTATTTTTGAGAATTGCATTTTTACTCAAAATCGACCTTACATCATTTGCAATAGTTCAGATGTGACGGCATCTTTCGTCACATACTGCTTCTGTATTGCAGCCATTGTGAAGACATGTCGTCAAAATTTTGACAAAGGCTGGAGTCATTTCCCGCCATTTGGGATTTTGTTTTTAATATTGGTCGAGTATTTGACCTAAAGGGTATAAATATACAAATTGATCCAAAGATAAGATATTATCAATTAATGTTAATATGGTAATCATGTAATTACTGTGACAATAAGGATATCATATACTTGTTACCATATTTACCAAAGCAGAAACGGATCTTTCAGCTGAGAGAGACATAAACTGGAAATGTTACTGCGACATGTCGACATAAACTGTAAAAATGGATTTTTTCCGTCGCAGTGGGGTGGCATTTTTGACGACTTGTGTATGTTGTTGGCATTTCCAGTATATTTTACAACAATGTTCGACCAACTGTACCTCTTCGCAAATTTCTCTATTTATCACAGTGTAATCTGTCACTCCCTGTTGTCTAACTAGTGTTACAGTAGTACATTTCACAAGTGGAGTTTTAAACAGAGTCTTGAGGATAGGGACACAGTTGGATATCTAATCTGGTATAATAAACAAAGGTGTAAAGGGGTATAATAAACAAAGGTGTAAAGGGGTATTGTAATCTAATTGCTAATTTAACATCAAATGTTGGAGTTGTTTGTTTATTAGTCTGAGTGAAGTGAGAGTGTACATACATCATAGCCTTCGCCTTATCAACAATTTTTTTACAATACACATCCGGGAATGAAAGATTATAATGTGATCACAATATACACTTGCTGTTAGAAGGTAGTTTTGTCACAGCGTGAGACAAACTAAGAGGTACAGTTGGTCGAACATTGTTGTTCCTTGATTCCAGGATGACTATATATTTGGAAACGAATGCACCTCTATTACTCACTTGGATTATCTACCACATGCAACATTAGTAGATTCATTTTGTTGTGTATATCTTCGTAATCTGATAGATTCGTGGCCACAGTAGTATTAACATAAATGTGGTAATCCAGAGGTCAATGGAGAACAATAAAGTTGGCTAAAATGTAGCAAAATAACTCGTAAATTACAACTATCAGAGCCTATTATGGCAGTAAGGAGATGTTGTTACGTTAACTTGGTTTCTTGGGGGCATTAGAGGTCACACACAAGTACACAGTTGCACTAATTCTTCGTGTCATACTACTGAGAAGCATACCTCTGCTGACTCGGTTCGTGAGAATCTAGATATTAACGCTTGAGTACTCTCCTAACCACATTTTCCGGTTACGCCATTAGCACATTACGGTTTGGTGATCAGCTAAGGAACGGAATGGAGTCTAAATAATTTATATCAGCCGAGCTGATCGAAACGTGTCGTGCACCGCTAAGTACGGGGTTAGAATGTTAGACGGACATTTCACCTAAATATGGCATTTTGACGATTAATAACGCATTCTCCCACATGACTTATAATACAGTAATTAGTACGTATGGTCATATTTGTTATCGTCATAATAACAATTATATTAAACTGATAACTTTATACCAACGAATCAATGTTTACTCCAACATTTGACAGGTAGGTGATCGATTGCTATTATGGAACCACTTATTTCCTAAGTTAACTTTAACTTCATATTTGTCATAACCAATTGAACAGTTTAATATTCATGTTGGAATGACACATTGGTAAATTTAGCAAGGTTTCGAGCAATTTCACCGTAAATGTATAATTGTAATAATTTATATCAACCCCACAATTTATAATATCTTCCTATTACCTACCAATATGCATATCTACTCACCGAGGAATATGTATGAGTACATCTTGACATACAGACACCCACACAGACAGATATACATACATACATACATACATACATACATACATACATACATACAGACAGACAGACAGACAGACAGACAGACATACAGACAGACAGACAGACAGACAGACAGACAGACAGACAGACAGACAGACAGACAGACAGACATACATACATACATACATACATACATACGGACATATAGAAAGACAGACAGACAGACAGACAGACAGACAGACAGACATACAGACAGACAGGCAGACATACATACATTTGTGCTGGCACACAAACACTTATCAAGGCTGACATGCAAACCAATTGATTGGTTAATTAATTGACTGATTGATTGGTTGGTTGGTTGGTTGGTTGGTTGGTTGGTTGGTTGGTTGATTGATTGATTGATTGATCGATCGATCGATCGATCGATCGATCGATCGATCGATCGATCGATTGATTGATTGATTGATTGATTGATTGATTGATTGATTGAGTTCCTGAATGAATTATTTACTTGTTGACTATTTGACTGCATGTTATCTGGCTTATAGTCAGGTTGGCTGTATACAACATCACTGACATCAAAGACACTGACTGTCTAGGGCATTAAACTTTGATTTATATTACATAGCTCATCACTAATAATGGCAACCATAATGTGATATATTTATCTTTTTTTTAAATGTCCATGGAATTTGTTCATTTTGTTATCTGAATAAGGCATACGTTTCATTATACATATTCGAATACCAGGGGGGATCAAATCGTTAGGCCAACTTGTATATTGGTACGTCGACAATTCAGTGTGGAATTTTGATGGAGATGACAACAATGCCGATAAAGACATTTCCACGGCGTTGATGCTATGATAAAGTTCTCTTAGTAATATTTGATATGTCAGCCTTCGCTCTACACGGCATGCTTAGGTAATGATTTATATGTACACTCTGACTCGATCCCGGGGTGTGGTATGCTACTAATTTCGTCTCATTTCCGTAAATAGTTTATTTTTGTACATCAATAAATATCCATGATGTTACTTGCGCTATAAAGTTACTTTACCGACTTCTGAGCTTTGACTCTGTGGGATAAACTACAATTTTTGTTATGCGAGAACTTTTTAAAATGTTGAGAACCCTTAACCAATGTTATAACATTGTTATTGAATGAGATCATATTTAGTGGTATGTTGACACTTAGTTAACTTTATTTATGGTATTGTTGTCTACGGTAGCGTTGTTTTATGATGGGAAGTTGCATAAATACATACATGCACACACACATAAATAAATACATACATGCATACACACATACATACATACATACATACATACATACATACATACATACATACACACATACATACATACATACATACATACATACATACATACATACATACATACACATATTCAATTTCGTTTGCCTACTCAGTTATTTTAGCCAACATATTAGGTGAAGCAAATTAATTTTTTCATACTATTGAAATGGTACTCGAAGATTGTTATACGTACGTAGATTGCTGTGAACCAGCAAAAGACGCTATGCACCGTAATGACAGAGATCACCGACTCCACTTGAGTTGCGGTGGACAGTATGATGTCTGTTCGGAGAGGCAGATATCGCGTATTCAATCTGTCAGAGCCGTTCGTGCAGACCTCCAGTACACCTGCTGCAGATGTTTATGACGCTATTGAAACTCCACAATAGATCACCAGACCATTTAGTCTGATGTGACCTGAACGTTTGCCCTGCGTTTAAGAAAAATAGATTTATACTCAACGTACAGTTACTTTCAATAAAGATGTGACACATTTATGGATAATATTACGATGAATAACATACATTTTAAGTTTGACATTTCACAATATTTCTTGATAATATAA
>NC_135567.1:10176983-10181983 GCF_964340395.1 Glandiceps talaboti | reverse complement strand
AAACTTTTTCGTTAAGTCTCAAATTGCTCATACTTCTAAATCCTGATATAATAAATTGTGTATGTCACTGCGTTGATGTCATGTCAGCACATTCACAGTTAAGTTCACCACACCTCAGGCTCTAGTAAGCAGGTTCCAATATAACATGGTGTTATGAAAAATTATCCCAAACCCAATCCGTCGGGGAAACAGAGTGACATCATAAGGTTGCCACTTAGTTGAAAGAAAAACGCATTAAGTACTAAACATGTTCGTTCTGTTTATGTACTTATACGCAAAATATTTCAAGAAAGCCACGTTTTTTGAATCATAATGTTATGAAATACTTTCAACTTACATCTGGCGAGCAATGACGCGTAACTGCACATGTAGATTAAACTTTATGAAATGTTGTCCTCTAACTTCAAAAACAGTTTACAACATATCACCAGATTGCTTTTCAAGTTATAGTATACTCAATATTTACAAAAAAAATATGAAAATTTCAGTTTGAAATTAATTTTTTTTCAATTTAAAAAACTGAAATTAGGCGGGAATCGGTGTTTGCGATTGGTCGTCTGCTTCATTTAAAGTTCTCAGAATATCGCACTTTCTAAAGGTTGACAGTCTCGTGATTATGCCAGCAATACGACGCCTAAGCACTCATGAACCAATTTCCACGTTGACAGTCTTAAGGAGTCATTTCCGTGTAATAAAAGTCTAACTTAAAGATCTTGCAGTCACTTAAGAGTTCAACCGACAATTCAGCTGCTATTCCACTTCATTGACGATAGTTTAAATTTGAAATATTTAGGAACCATTATGAATTGAGTGATTTCTTTTTTTTTTGGTTTGCATTGTCGTTAATAACGGCAACGGTTTCCTATGGAAAACTCACATGTCTCATTAAACATAGAAAAAGTGATCGAATGTGACTGGCATCTGTAGTTATCACGGTATAACATCAGGGAGTGATTTCCCCAAGACGCGTGTCTCTGAGTTATTTTCAGCAATATCTTTTAACAGTGTCGTGTGGTGAAAGAAAACAGATTGCCAATAATTGTTGTGGGAATGGACTGATCAACAGATTTAAAGTAACATTTGATGTATGGATGCCGAGTGGGAATGTAAAATTCACAAACGCCGGCAAGAACGGTAGAATGGAACGAGAGTATCTTTGCATATGACTTTATCTAAATATGCCCGTTTTTTAAAAGTGTTTAAAAACTGATACAGGTACAAGAATTTTTACAAATTTATTCATCAATAAGCATTGTTGTTCTTTTATATGTAAATCAAACGATAAGTGCTTCCATATTACATGTTAACTGTCTTTAAAATGATAACTATGTAAATTTATTCACATATGTGCAATTATCCGTATTTTGCAAAAAAAATAAAATAAAATAAAGTGGTTCCATAATACCTTATAGTGATATTTTACAAGAATTTATGCAAATGTATTCATTACCATGCATTGTTCGCAAACAATCTCCTTGCCTTCGTAACATGTTTTAACTGTGTACTAGAGCACACATTTATGCACATACAATCATTTATATGAATTGCTATATAAGTGCATGTTAAAACACAGTTTTATGCTAATGTATTCATTAATTGGCTACGTTCTTTTATGTGTGCGATTATTATTATGCGTTTGTCAAAACAAAATAATTTTCATTATAATTCCATAATTCTAATAATTGGAGTAATGAGCTTGTCAGACAGACTCGAGTTTAACGTTACAATTTGACCGCTTGCTTTTTCCATCTTATGTGAAAAAGAAATAGCTAACGTGTTCAATAAGAACTTAAAGACATTTCTATTATCCCGAACATTCTAACTGCACAGCACATATTGGAAATTGGCGCTTTATAAATTTATTGATTAATATATTGATTGGTTGATTGATTGATTGATTGATTGATTGATTGATTGATTTATAGATTGATTGATTGATTGATTGATTGATTGATTGATTTATATATATATTGATTCATTGTTTGTTTGATTGATTGATTGATTGATTGACTGACTGACTGATTGCTTGATGGGTTGATTGCTTGATTGGTTGGTTAGTTGGTTGGTAAGGTTGGTTGGTTGGTTGATTGATTGATTGATTGATTGATTGGTTGATTGATTGATTGATTGATTGATTTATTAATTGATTGATTGATTGATTGAAAGCAAGAAAGAAATAATTAAATAAAAGAAAGAAAGAAAGAAAGAAGCTACCTAAAACAAGACTTAGACCTGTGTATTAAAAAAACGATGTTGACTAATGTTGTAGAGTTCTGTTTATACAAGGACGGCTAAGATATGCCAAGGGTCTTCTGATATTATTAATAATTACTGATATAATTATTGTCTATAACTAGACAGATTTTATGACATTGGAAACCCAATGACCTCTAATTGGATTGATGTTCCCGGCTTAAAATAATAATCTTAAAATGTCCAATCATAATCTAAAAGACAGGATTAGTGTAATATAATATAAATCGTAGTCAAAATTACGTGAAACCTAATATATAATAAATAATATAAAAATGCCATTATCCAGGTTTTGCTTGTAGGTAAATACCAAATATCGAAATGGCGTCTGGAGATATTATTGTCGGCTCAGAGAGCAAAACGTGTACTTTTTCTGTTTGTTTTATCACGGACGAATGGGAATTCATATTGATGAAAACCGACACCAGGGAAAATGCAATAAATTGAACTTCAAAATGTAGAGTTGACAGGGAGACAACGTGTGGTCTGTACACTTCATTATTGAAGTGACACTGCACTAGTCTTTCCGTGACAACAGCAGTCGTGCAGTTTTACGTCTCAGATTTGATTAAGGACTTAACTAGAGGAACGAGAGAGAGAGAGAGAGAGAGAGAGAGAGAGAGAGAGAGAGAGAGAGAGAGAGAGAGAGAGAGAGAGAGAGAGAGAGAGAGAGAGATGGATACACTGAGTAGAGCACGGAGACAGAGACAGTTATGTAGACAGGCAAGTTGAGAGAGCCAGAGGGAGCGCGAGAAAGAATGCGCGAGAGGGAAATTGTATGTATGTATGTATGTATGTATGTATGTATGTATGTATGTATGTATGTATGTATGTATGTATGTATGTACGTACGTACGTACGTACGTACGTTTGTATGTATGTATGTATGTATGTATGTATGTATGTATGTATGTATGTATGTATGTATGTATGTGTGTAAGGTCAAGTGCACTAAACGTGGCACTAAACCTAAAGTTATAACTTGATATGGAATATTTCAGATTGCTGTAATTCATTAAGTGCCCTTGACCTTCTGTTGTTATTAATGTAGCTATCGTGTTCCTAAATTGTTAACAAGTAATAGCCCTATGAATAACAACATTTCAGATATTTGTATTGCATAATTTATCACCACATCAACATGTTTTTTATGATTCAGAACTACAATTATGTAATGTGAAGTACTTTTATTATCACTCGAATGTGATATCAAGTTGCTGAGGAGTGGCCACCATGGTTTCAAATTGATGTACAGTTCGTCAGCATTAATTTGCGTTTACGACAAGTCTTGTTGGTCATTCAGATGTCGAAACATTTCAGTCGACAGTCAGAACGCATGTGCGAAGGATCTCTCTCAATTCGTGTAGTCAGCAATGTATAGGGTTTATAGCGCTGTGTAGTGGAGCAGTGCGGTTTTATCGAAGGTCTTCGGTGTACGCCGCGTGACGGCTACAATTACATGGCGAGTCTCCGAGGAATGTAGACTTTGTTCGAAGCCTTCTGGAGACAGTTGCGGAGCCTGTGTCTAGTCCGACGTTAGCGATAACTTCCCATGGTGGTAAAGAGCGTTTCCCCTGGTGTTTAATGTGTCAGCAGTGATATTGATAATCATTGTCATTGAACAGACGAAGTTCTAAACGGAGTAGACGTATTGAAATAGCCGATAACGTGAGTTTGCACTTTCTATGGCATCGGGCACTGTTCTCTCCAGCGAGACACTTATATATATATATATATATATATATATATATATATATATATATATATATATATATATATATATATATATATATATATATATATATATATATATGAATATAATATATATATATGAATATAATATATATATATATATATATATATATATATATATATATATATATATATATATATATATATATATACATTGTACACACACACTCTTCTTTCATTTGTACCTATTATAAGTGATATCAAATATCGTGGACGAGAGTAGAGATATATATCAAAGGATAGGCAAGGGGTATGCGCATTTTCCTAATTCGTAACCCCTTCATTTTCGTGTAACCTATAGGGTCTGTAAACTGTCTTACATAGTAATTCTATATTCATTTTTCAATGCGCGACAATTTACCGGTTTCTATGGAAACTGTTATTTCTTCGTGCAAATGACTTTTTTTTTTGTCTAAACTATAAATCTGATACTGTTATTGGTAATTGTAAGGTGTCAATATAAAAATAACGTTACCAATTTTTGGAATTATGTAGTTTTTATCTGTAACCTTGGTGTATTAACAAAAAACCCTGTGTACTCGAATATGCATCGAATTTGCCTGTCAAAATTATTGGACGATATACCTTCGATATTTTGATTAGTTTTGGTAAGTTTGTATTCTGATTAGTATTGTAGACAAGCTGTAACCAGTTTCTAAGGTATATGGTTTAACATCCAATAACGACTACATAAAACATAATGTTACAGTGGCCATGTGAATGGATGTTGATTTGATATTTATTTAGGGTTTTTAATTTATAAAACAAGTCTGTCTGTCTGTCTGTCTGTCTGTCTGTCTGTCTGTCTGTCTGGCTGGCTGGCTGGCTGTCTGTCTGTCTGTCTGTCTGTCTGTCTGTCTGTCTGTCTGTCTGTCTGTCTGTCTGTCTGTCTGGCTGGCTGGCTGGCTGGCTGGCTGGCTGGCTGTCTGTCTGTCTGTCTGTCTGTCTGTCTGTATATCTGTATGTATGTATGTCCGTCCGTCCGTCCGTCCGTC
>NC_135567.1:10166983-10174483 GCF_964340395.1 Glandiceps talaboti | reverse complement strand
TTTGCTGAGACATGTACATTTTGAGGGAAACCGCATTGGAAGTAATTGGATGTAGGGTCCTTCTCAAAGCTGACCAGTCACCCCCACTGAGTGATGAAGTACTTAGCAACACACGGTCAGGTATTAAGATATACACAGAGTAGTTGAAGTTTTGGTGAACGCACATAACTTTATTAAACATCTACATATGTGTTAATCTTAGTACCTGACTATGTTTGCTGCGATTGTGTCACTCAGTGGGGATGACTGTGTGCTGCGATTGTGTCACTCAGTGGGGATGACTGTGTGTGTGTGCTGCTATATTGTCACTCAGTGGGGATGACTGTGTATGCTGCGATTGTGTCACTCAGTGGGGATGACTGTGTGTGTGAGCTGCTATTGTGTCACTCAGTGGGGATGACTGTGTGTGTGCTGCGATTGTGTCACTCAGTGGGGATGGCTGTGTGTGTGCTGCTATTGTGTCACTCAGTGGGGATGACTGTGTGTACTGCTATTGTGTCACTCAGTGGGGATGACTGTGCTGCGATTGTGTCACTCAGTGGGGATGGCTGTGTGTGTGCTGCTATTGTGTCACTCATTAGGGATGACTGTGTGCTCCTAGTGTGTCACTCAGTGGGGATGACTGTGTGCTGCTATTGTGTCACTCAGTGGAGATGACTGTGTGTGTGCTACTATTGTGTCACTCAGTGGGGATGACTGTGTGGTGCTATTGTGTCACTCAGTGGGGATGACTATGTGTGTGCTCCTATTGTGTCACTCAGTGGGGTTGACTGTGTATGCTGCGATTGGGTCATTCAGTGGGGATGACTGTGTGTGTGCTGCTATTGTGTCACTCAGTGGAGATGACTGTGTGTGTGTGCTGCTATAATGTCACTCAGTGGGGATGACTGTGTGTGTGCTGCTATTGTGTCACTCAGTGGGGATGACTGTGCTGAGATTGTGTCATTCAGTGGAGATGACTGTGTGTGTGCTGATATTGTGTCACACAGTGGGGATGACTGTGTGAGCTGATATTGTGTCACTCAGTGGGGATGACTGTGTGTGTGCTCCTATTGTTTCACTCAGTGGGGATGACTGTGTGTGTGCTGCTATTGTGTCACTCAGTGTAGATGACTGTGTGTGTGCTCCTATTGTGTCACTCAGTGGGGATGACTGTGTGTTTGCTGATATTGTGTCACTCAGTGGGAATGACTGGTCGGCTTTGATAAGGATCTCATATCCAATTACTTCTAATGTTGTCTTGCTCACTAAAAAATGTATCCCCAGAAAAGTGTTTATACTATTTGCCAAACCGTCGTATGTAATTTTGCATAGATGTTGCACAATATATATGTTAAAGGCGTTTTCATTTTCTCTAACTAAATACACACAATAAATCAATTTCACGAAGGACACGTGGAAATCTGTATTTTGATATAATGAAGTGCTTTCCTTTGAGAAAAAACGTGTCAGAGATTTTCAAATCAATCCGTATTTCCTTGAATATGGTAATTTCTAATTGTGGATAAGTAGTTTCAATTCTTGCACCGTAAACCGAGCTTACAAAGTAATTTCAATCGAGCCGGGTTTCAGAATCCGTATTATACAGTTCTTGTTGTTAAGAAATTAATTGCGATTGAACATTTGCATATTGGATATTATACGCAAATAACCTGTTTGCGTATGTTAGTTACACGTAAATCTATAGTCGCGAAGGAATGAAACTGTTTTAAGGGATATGTGTGTAGTTTCTAGAGCAAACAACAATTTACGTGTTATTCCCATGGTCTTCCCACAAGGGATAGCTGTAGGCATTTTAATAGGAATTCTCATATCTAGGAATAGATATGGAATGCAACTTTAACCACGTTTTCGCATGATGAAATACACCAGAATCGCAATGTTCATTTTGTTGGTAAGCCCATTCTGTGAGAGTGACGTTTAAGTTGAGTAAGGGCTGTAGATCGTTCTTGATGTCATTACCACTATTGTTTTTAGAATGAAACAAAAACTGCTACTGCAATGGCTATATTTAAACCTTTTAAAATGACAAATTTACAAGCTGCGCGACTGAACAAGACACGTAGAACGGTTACAGTTTTTACTTAAACACATGGCTGATAAAATACTACACTCAAATAACTTCTACAGTGTGCACAATGTAAAGGCTATCAATAAGCTCTCATATGCCAATACATCATCTATGGTAATTTTCACATTCACTAAATATTGTTGTTATTATTTTTACAATATGCCCATTGATCACATTATCTCCTGTAGCTCGGGTTAGCTTCATTGTTTAAGGTTATATTACTATGGTAATGAAAATATTGTAGATATGTCAAAATAACTGTGATCAAAAAAATACTCATAAAATCTGCTGTTGAAATGAATTATGGGAAAATATGATAAACGTTTACAGAAATAATACAACAGGAAATATTTGATGAATGATATGTGAGGAAGACTACATTGTTTTGATAAAGGTAACTTGACGAGTTTAGTAAGTGTGTGTTACAGTAAAAAGGTAAAACTGCTTCAATGTCCCCTTCAATTGCTCAGTTTTATGATGGAATCTGGTGTCTCATTCAGGTCCTTTCGTGCCTTCTAAAATATAGCTATATCACTCGCCTCACACATTTTTCATTTATTGGGATGCCCAGTGAATATTTCAATATACATATAGCATATGGCATATATCATATAACCACCGACACTCATAAAGACACAGACTTTGCGTCTCCACTCCAGGAAATAGATGTGTTGATTGCCTATTGATTGACAGTCGTGAATATCCAGTGTGAATCTAATAGCTCGCGCAGCGGCAGCGAAGCTGGCGCGTAGCGGCTCAATGACTAGTACGCATGCGCGTCGTATATACTATGCGAAAAAAATTGGTGGTTCTCCCAGGGATGCATTGCGGCGTGCAATGACTACGCATGCGCCTTCCGTATACTACGTGCATTCTCCACGCGCTACTGTATAGCATTGGGACATAATATCAAAGTGCATTGCAATATTGTAACAGTAGGCCTGTTGGCACGATTATTGTAACATTGTAAGGAGTATCGAGGCATCACTGTACCTCAAGGAGAAATTGTTACACTATTTGGAAGTTTGATGCACGGCGGTATGCGATAGGGACCACTGATGACATAGCGCAGTTTAATTTCCGGGTTGTGGAAATGTGGTTTGACATTTATATTGTCGATAATTGATTTTTTTACATGTTCTAAAAAGAATAACTACTTTCCTATATTTGTTGGTACAGTAACATTCCTAAATCATCGAGTTGAATTGAGAAATCGTGATGTTCGGCAACATGTCAACAAAACATTTGTCCAAAGACCAACGTACGTTGGTGGAGGGTCTATGATAAGTTGGCTGATTGAAAATGAACAATATTAATCTAATGGCTATGATGGTTTCAACTGCATAGAGTGTTGACTTTCTTTACTTCTCGTCCATGTCAGAGAATTAGATGTCATTCAATAAAATACATTTTGATGGTCAATACCCTGGAAAATGACCCAAATCAAGTGTATCAACCCTGGCCCAGGCAGCCGGTCACAAATGAATCTACCCTGCGCGAGCTTATAGGCCTTGCCTAGTTATGATATTACATATGTATGACTGCAAAGTCCCATGATGCAACGCTGGAATAGTGTGTAAACAATAGAAGTGAAATGGAGTTTCAATTAGATGTTTCTTGACAATAACGCAAAATGACGTGGTGTCAAATCATAAAATGACTTTCCAAACTCCAAAGTTTATGAAAATACATCTATTTCCTCAAGTGGCATAACCCTTTGAGTTATTTTGTTTGTGTGTCACTTTTTATTATTATTGTAATTCAGCCTCAAGTGCAATTTTAGTGTGCGGAAATTGCCTTTTGTTAAATTAAAAAATAAAGTACTGACTCTTGATCTAATGGGTTGGAATCCACCTTTATCTAGAATGAAGATATACATGTTTTAAAACTTCTGCCAGATTTGTTCATGTTAATTCTATTTCATATTCTACTTGATAATAACAGTAAGCAAGGCTACGCGATAATGACATATCTATAAAGATAATACTGAGTCTAAATTGATACTCAATATGGAGGAACTTTATAGTAGTGGAATGTACTGACAAGGTTTATGCTTACATTTTCACAAATGTGTCGTGTGATTGCTCGAATGTAATAATTATTCGGATATTTCATTCATGAGTTATATTGATGCTTTCACACATCCATACATCCATCCATCCATCCATCCATCCACACACACATACATACATACATACATACATACATACATACATACATACACACATACATACATACATAAATGCATACATACATACATACATACATACATACATACATACATACATACATGCATACATACATACATACATACATACATACATACATACATACATACATACGTACATACAGACAGACAGACAGACAGACAGACAGACAGACAGACAGACAGACAGACAGACATATACACATAACAATGTACACATGATCTATTTTGAGAAAAATTAGGACTACATTGTTTGTTATTCTAACCACGTGTTTCTTTGTGTTTTGAATTGCAGGACCACATGCAAATGAGGAATGGTTTGGGCAGGAAACAACACTCCCAACGGGAGCGAGTTTTTGAATTGCAGACAACAACATGTCGTCGAGGCAAATGCAGAATACTTCGTCTATTCCAAGATTGATATAGCATTGGTATCGGTGTTTATGCCCATTGTCTTTGTGGTCGGTGTCATAGGCAATGCTTCGGTTGTTTACGTATTTTTCCGTGTGTCGCACATGCGCACCGTAACCAACTACTATCTCGTGAGTTTAGCAATGGCGGATCTGTTATTTCTATGTTCTGCAGTTCCATACACGTGGGTCCAGCACTCTTACTCTAATGTACAGACCGACTACACTGCTCTAGGTGTCGGAGTATGCAAATTTGTAATCAGTTATTCTCCTGATGTGTGTTTCATTGTGTCAACAAGTACTGTCGTTGTACTTACAATTGAGCGTTACATTGCAATCTGTTGGCCGATGAAGTTCAAGACCATAAGCACAAAGCCAAAGGCTGTGACGACGATCGTTCTAACATGGGTCATTGCAGCTCTGTATAAATCACCCGATCTCTATTTCACTGACATGGTTGACTACTGCCTTGATTGGTCGGGGTATACAAACAACACCAAACAATATCCTACACATGTAAAAACTTGTGATTTCTGCGTGGATGAGAAATTCGGCAAGGAGACATGCGCAATGTGGAAAAAGTCTTTTACGCTAGACAATTTGCTAATACTAATGGTCATACCACTGTTGACAGTATTGTATTCATTCATCCTAATGCAACTACGGCGACTTTCTAAGAAAACGACGGGGAGTGCAGCAAGCTCTATGCGGATGAAAAAACAAGTTATCCGCATGTTGATGGTGACAATACTCGTGTATGTGATATGTGTCACACCGTTTCGAGTCCTGAATTTACTTAGTATTTGGCAGTACAATATACCACATAACATTATATGGGACCTTGTTAACATGGGACGGATACTTCAGTACACCAACTCGGCCATCAACCCGATCATCTACAATATCATGTCCGAGAAATACCGTCAATCATTCAAACAAGCGTTCGGATTTATTTGTGAGTCAAAACCTCATGAATCCACTTCTGTAACACAAAACACCAAAATATGAATATATCATAACCAACTCACCAAAACTAGAATTAAATTATAATAATAATATTATATTATTTTCTTTTATATGTAAATTATATTATGCCAGTACGCATTGGAATTTCTTTACTATCAAATTTATGCAAATAAGCTCAAGTTCAAAGGTTATAAGACATTTGCCATTGTTATTATGGTTTTTACCATATTCACCTAATGGATAGTACACCTCAATCATCAGGGGGTGTGACTATTATCTTACAATTTCAGTTATTTCATGAACTTTTCCAAGTCAACACTTGATCCTCGCCATGGCACTTTTATGGATTCCAGCCGTGAAATTGTGATACAGTAAAAATTAAATAAAGATGATTTGATAAAATTACAATCTTTGATTCAAGGAGGGTAAATATTGATTGTTTTTTTGTTTGGGCATCAACCTGAAGTAATTTAACTTTAAATTTGACTTATATAAAAAATTAAAACATATTTCAAAAACCATTATGATATCAAAACTGATTGACGAGAGCGAACTGCTAAAAAAAACGTTACTGGTATAATATAATCATTACAAAAAATATACGCAAAAACATTTACCAAATGTTTGATAGATGTTGCATTTTATTTGACACTGGTAATCCGGCCTTCTGCTTACTAAGACATATACAAATTAAATATATTTTTCTTCAATGTGGTAGAATACACAAGTGGGTGATAGTGGTTAGGGACGCCTCCCTACTGAGACTATATTTAAACCAATGTCCATTCAATAGCTTATCACTGTTGTATCAACATGTTGCAACAATAGTTTTAGTTTGTGTCTATCTTAGAAAACTGAAGGCTTAACTACCAGAGTTATACTTTATGTATAATTGAAACTCATTTAAAAAAAATAATATTTGTAGTGTGAACTTGCGTTGTACTTAAAAATAGCATGACAGTAACTTTAATATCATTAAACATTCACAAAGACAAATACTGTGTGTAGTTATCACGGTCTTCATGTGCAAGACAGAGCCAGTTGTATTTCTAATATAAAACAATATAACTTCTTTTGTCACTAATATACTTGTCAAATAAGGTTACAAATTTCATAAATTTTAGATATGATTTAAAATAGAAATCATTTTATATCCTCTTAAAAAATTTTAAGAAGAAAAAAAAAGGATATGCGTAATATAGATTTTTGAAAAATATAAAATTATAATTAATATGCAATGGATCAGTGTATTTTTCATCTTTTTTATTGTCTTTTGAATCACATTAGAAATTAAATATTTTCAAATATATACTTATATAAACGACATAAATTAATTACCGTGTATATTTATGGTAAATAACAAGTTTGATAGCTTGTAAGGGAGGGGATGGGAGTGTAGTGGAGGGGGAGGGGACTTTGTTTGAAACTCAGAGTAGCCTGAATAACCCACAACGTGCCCATAACAATTTTGAAATCAAAAATGGAGTTCCTTTACAAGGAAATCCTCAATTAGTTACTGTAGGCTCATTACAGTGATTGATAGCAAATCTGATGAAGCATTATCTGGCTCTGTATTGTTCTCTACATAAAAAGTATTATATAGTTACCCCTAATGAGTTTTTTGCTTTGGGTTTTCTTGTAGAAATTAACAAAATCGGTGCCTACTGCGTTAGATGAAAAGAACATGCAAATTACTCCACGTGAATTTAGCTTAGCGTCTTAACTTGATATTTCATTTCCTCAGTGATTTAAAACCGGAATAGTAAGCAATAAAACGAACACAAATTAACAAAATTATTTAACTTTGTTATTCGTGAGGTGCCTACTGCGTTAGATAGCTAAACATG
>NC_135567.1:10154483-10161983 GCF_964340395.1 Glandiceps talaboti | reverse complement strand
TATAATTCTCCCAAACAACCGACTGTCGGACACAAATTTAAATCTCAATCCGAAAGGACTGGTAATGTCTCAAATTATTTGACCTCTGTTTTAATAGATAATTTCAAATTTACGAGATTGATTTGAACTAGGAATGAGTTAAAGTTGGCTTGCACAAATTGCTAGAAAAAAAATAAGAATTTAATTTCTAGGGTCTTTACTACAGTGAGGTAATCCAACTGTGACGTGAGAGTTCGGTAGTAAGATCTGCAACAGACATTTAATAACACTGGCTTAGAGAAGATATCTCATTTTTGCAATAATTATACACGTCTTGCCTTGGTATAATGGATTTCCATTCAGTATTAGGAAGAAATTAAAGCCTTGAATTGAGTGTATAACTTAAGAGAGAATTTCCAGTTCATTGAATATTCGCATCAAGTATGTCAATTCTAAGTTGATTCATAAAAAATAATCCAATGATTTGATCCAATTGCCAGGTTATTGATAAACGATAACAATCCTTAATCAAAGGCCTTAGCCTATGTATTGTATCTTAGCAACACTTTTAATCTGTTAAATCAATTGTTCTGATCATTATGCAAATGTGTGAATGGGGGAGGAATGGATTAGAGCTTGGAAGCTGGGGATTTAAGTTTAATCTCTCGACAGTAGATGAATAAATTGGATTTTTCTTTATTGAACAGGACTTATTTATATTCTGATGTTCATTGTAGCTTTTCATCATTAGATGCACACATCTTGTGCAAGGAAGCTCAGTCAATTAACCCAGAATCCATGTTTTTTACACATTTTTTAGAATCATCTTTCAACTGTGTAGCTTTAAGAGAATATGTTACATGCCATGGAGAATTTGACTTCGAGGATTTTCAAGAAATTATTTCAAATGATAAACTTAAAGAGAGGAAAAGACTTTTATGCATATGTATTATGTGTTGAAATTTGATAATATGTAAAGTTGTTAAATGCATTATTGATTTAACGATCTGGTCGTGATTATATGAAAATATGGGATTCACAAAATTGATAATATTTTTTTGGACAATGCAATGGCAATTATAAATTTGGACAAATGTGTCAGATATCTGCGTTTGCATTATTAAATAAATTGGTAATCAGTCATTTTTAAATGCAATGAAAATATCAAATTTGAATGTGAAGAATTAGCTTCACTAATTATTAGTTTGTAAATTTTGCAGAAGTATATTCATTACCATTTAATTTGTTTGAAGTTTATTGGATAGAATTGCTAACAATTTAGTCAAAGGCCAAATGTTAAAACAAGAAAATATTACTTAGTTTATACCTAAATTCTGCCATGTGTGTATTTATTTTTCGATCATTAACTTTCTTATTACTGTTTTTGTAAATCCAACAATTCGACAATTCCAATGTTTCATTATTCACGACATTTTCAAATTTACAGCACTATATGTTCTTCAGATGAGTGCTTGATTTTGGGTAAAGATAATTTTGATAAGAGCTTACCACTAGGAAATTATGACATTATTTTGCATCTGTGTCGAAACTATAATTTTCAATGCTCAATGTTTCTGTACAAGCATTATTAGCATATTTAAACTTTCGATTTTAAAAAATGAAAATTTTGTGTATGATTCGCTGACTTTTGCAAGTTTTAACACTTTCTTCTTTCTCTTATAATATTACAAACAAACCTTTTTTTTATCTTATGCTGTATTGTAACATTTTCAGACATTACACAGTCGTCGATTTAGAAATTTTGAAAATATCGAAAACCAGAAATTATTAATCCAACTCTAGATATTTCTAATAAAAAAGATGGAATTTTTATTCAAAAAAGCAGAACTGTTATTATAACAGAGAAATTTAGTTGAAAACTCAAATTTTTTATTCAAAACGCAAAAACATTTGTGGCAAATTTGAAATGTTTTGTCCGAAACAAGCATATTCAGTCCAATCTTTAAGTTTTAATTCAAAACCCAAAACTTTTGAAATTTGTTGTGAAAACTAATCATGTTCAGTCCAATATTTAATTTTAGTCTAAATCCATACTTTTGGGACATTGTTGTCAAGACTAAACATATTGTCAAACTTTAATTTTGAGTCTAAACCCACATTTTTTTTAGGACACACTATACGAAAAGTCAAATGTACCCACCTTTACCCTACTTGTGACCCACCTAACCACCATCTCTGTCCAGGGGTAGTACGAGATGCAGTACCACTATTAATTGTCTACAGCCCCCAGGGTCGAGATCACCGGGGGTGAACTTAAAGACTGACCCCGGTGGAAAGACATGGTCAAATATGACTTTTCGTATAGTGACAGTAACTGACATCTTTAGTCAAAAACTAGAAATACTGTGTAATACACCACGTATATTGTGCAAACCAGATTTGAGAACTTAATATTTAGAAACTTGTTCTATAAATAACATCACAAAATATACTGTTTTGGTTTTACGAGGGTTATTTTGTCTCGTGTTGAACAAGATGTAGCTCTGTTATCAATCGACCCTTGTCTCACAATAGTTCCTAAATATTTTGAACTTTATCTCATATTAATGTACTATTTGTTAGATATATTTCAATCTGTACCATTTAAGAATATTTTAATGTGAGTAAAATTGCATCTAATTAAATTAATTGGACCAAAGTATTGTTTGTGTGAGTGTGTAATTCCATATATAAGGTTGAGGTTGCAATTCATTGAAAGGCCAAGTCTCTCAAGTGGATAAAGTGGTGACATACTGGTAATTATTGAGATGACTTTATAATGGGGATTGAGCATAGCGCCCTCAGTGGCAATTATTTTTAATTTATTAAACATCCTTAAACATTACGTTTGTTCTCTTTGTAAATAAAATGTCAAAGAACATGCATCAAGTCCATGTTTATTACTCAATGAATACGGAACTTGCAATCCAGACTGAGCATGCTCAGACGTAGTGGACTATGGGATTATCTGTGGTTATTGTAATACCTAATCTGGTGCTACTGATAAAACAAACCTCACACAATTATCAGGGTGACTATGAATTGATTATTTGTGGTTACAAACAATGTAACAGTGTTGTTTACAATACTATTTGATTAGTATTTATTAAGACATCTCCCATAATGCAACATTCAACATGACGGGTTTGCAAGTTCCCTATTGCAAAAAAAAAAAAACCCTGACAACTGTAAATGTTTTTTGTTGTTATTCGTTTCACAAAGTATGCAATGTTTTACAATATATCGACTGACCATCAAGGGCTTGATATTTTACAGTGTATTTATAAGAATACAAATGTAGTAGAGTTGCTTTACAATTTAAATTTCACAGATAAATGATCAATTTTCATCTATATGACCACTTGAACATCTCTCCAACATTTGCTATATGGAAGCTCATACCGCGTCTTTTTAAATTGAATAAACTCTGCCGTCAGACGCCTTCTTTTTAAAGGAATCAAACAATCTACTTATAATTTCCTATTTAGTTTACACGATGGTTGGCGGCCATTTTGGATTTCAAAATGGCCAAATTATAGTATTATGTTGACCTCTACATATACGATTTGCGCCGTGACCCTTGTGTTTTTTTTTATGATTAGAAATGAGAAGGATCCCGGTTGGGGTTTCTTGAATAACAGTAACAGTTTAATGTTGTGATGTCAAAGGCACTTGCAAAGTGATACAATCTGTATTATGTCTTGTTTCCACTTTGCAAACTGGACATACATAGTAAACACTACATTCTGCCCAGCAGCACGTCTGATTCAAGATGATATAATGAATATGTTTAACACATATAAAAGTAGACCTTGAAAATGGAGGCGCTTGGGTATTTCGAATTTATTAGTAACTAAAAAAATACGTAAAAGTGCCATTCCAATAGTTGGCTACCTTGTCAGATCTCTCACGTATGCTGGACAGTATACATCAGTTATTTGTAGCTTAAATAATGAGATACACACCAAATGGAACCTCCCATGTACCGTTCCTGCATAGACTCTATGGCATTCACGTGGTACAGGTCTGTGTACGGAAAAAAATCGCACAGTGCTGTAACATTGCTGTAGCAAAAGGCCTGTCAATACAATATGGCTACATTACTGTATGTCTTGCTGACGATACTTGTCTGATATATTAATTTGTGTACAGGCTACATGCCATTGGATCTGACTTCTATATGTGAAAATACCAGTATGTGCATAACACTAACGGTATACATGGATATGTACACATGAATGACATGGGTGTGATTCTGTAATGTCGTGTGTTCGCACATGCAGCTAAAATATCCTCATAGCCTATTTGTGAAGTATTCTCAGAATCCGAACAATTAAAGACTAATCACGTTTAATTGGAAAGGAATAATGTTTTCTTGACGTAATTATCACCTGTGAAATTATGAGTGAATTTGGTAAGTTGAATTTTTTGATTGTGGTATCGCGACAGAACACTAAACCACGTGATTAGCACTGCAATATTCAAATACCTTGTCTAGACTCCCTTGGAGTACACGTCATTGACAATAATAGTGATCCATAGACCCAATGAGTCAACACGTTACGCTCAAAGCACAAGAATCGACAGCAGGTTCATACACGCTCAATTTTTGGATTCCTTTCAGTCAATCAATACCTAGTATATAAGGACACTCAAACAAACCATTCTTTCTCAGAAGATATTTATACAAATAATTTTTCGATGAACTCTGGCGCCATGCAAATCAGGTAGATTCAACATCACATACTATTTGTTAACTGAACACAAGCACTTCTTACAAACATGAGCATCATATAACTTCCTGCCTTTAAGGAATAAAAGCTGATGACAAGAACAAATACCAATGGTAATAATACCACGGTCCAATCTCTCTCTCTCTCTCTCTCTCTCTCTCTCTCTCTCTCTCTCTCTCTCTCTCTCTCTCTCTCTCTCTCTCTCTCTCTCTCTCTCTCTCTCTCTCTCTCTCTCTCTCTCTCTCTCTCTCTCTCTGTACAGAGCTTTTAGAGCTTTTATCATATCAATGTATTATCTTCACAAGACGTAAAGCCAGGGAGTTGATAACTAGAAGAAGAAAATTGTGGTGTGGGAGTGGGTTATTCGAAGTAATTGGAATGATTAAACTGTCTAGAGTTAAGGTATAATATATACATGTTTTCACTTAGCAATAATCATCAACAAAAGATAGAAATGTTAACAGCTATTGGGGTTTTGGAAGTACATCTATGGACGTCAAAGTTGCCATGGTAACGATTGTTAAATCAAATACATTATTGTCAGTATCCGTCATCGTCACATATCACAGATTATAATCAAATTATACTTAATATTTCTCATTTGAAACGAAAGACATATATACAGAAAAAAAGGTGATTTGCTGTCGGCCATTTTTGGATAATTCTGCTCATAATTGGTAAAAATTGATATTATTTGCTAGAAGGCTACATCGAACATCATGATCCCCCCTGTGGATGTTTCCAAACATGCTATTCACGAGAAGTACTCACCGGAAGGTATACGGTAAAATGAAGTAATACTGGTAGTTATTAGAAGAATCGTTTCCTGGTACGTGCAGGCTGTATGTTGGCAAGGCGTGTTTGAAGGACGTACGTGCAGTATATAGCGGAAACGAGGAACAACTTACTACGGATTTGACGTAGGTCTAGCGAATCAAATTGTTAGCGTTGTACTCGTTACATCTCACACAATGATTCCTATAATGAACATGCAAACAAAACTTACTACGGAATTGGCGTAGGTCTAGCGAAACAACGTGATAGCATATTCGTTACATCTCACACAATGATTCCTATAATGAACATGCAAACAAAATTTACTACGGAATTGACGTAGGTCTAGCGAAACAACGTGATAGCATATTCGTTATATTTCACACAATGATTCCTATAATGAACATGCAAACAAAATTTACTACGGAATTGGCGTAGGTCTAGCGAAACAACGTGATAGCATATTCGTTACATCTCACACAATGATTCCTATAATGAACATGCAAACAAAATGTACTACAGAATAGGCGTAGGTCTAGCGAAACAACGTGATAGCATATTCGTTATATTTCACACAACGATTCCTATAATGAATATGTAAACAAACACTACGGAATTGACGAAGGTCTAGCGAAATAAAGTGATAGCACATTTGTTATATTTCACATAACGATTCCTACAATGAACACGCAAACAAAAGTACTACAGTAGCGACGCAGGTATAGCGAATCAAATTAGTACATTTGTTACATCGCCAGTAATTACTGTAAAAACATACATAAACAATATACAGAAATAATATAATGCAGTTCTTCTAGCCAATCATATAGGCAGCACTACTTCCCGTATGTGTCACACGACAACAACATTTTTTTAACATAACAATAAACAACAACACTCAGTACTAAAACATATTTTACAATTTTCACCTAAGATCTAACAAAAAAAATCGGATTGTGTGGTTCCGATTATGCTCAATTTTAGAACACGCGGGGTAAGGTAGGTTTGTTTTTATTTTTTTTTAATGTGAGTGTCTACTTCAGGTATATATGTTTTTCGTTGTTTTCCATATGATCTCTGTGTTATTGGTTTCTTTCCATCAGTTATACATCCATTTCAGATTGGAAGAACAGTAACTGTTTTAGATTGCCTTTATAAGTTGGCGTCAGTTTCCGCATCCACTATCTCTCGTGAGACCAGAATTTTATTTATTTTTTTCTCGACTATGTAACCAAATTTAGGGTCGGCAGTGAAAAGCTAGGTGGGGGTCGAGTAACCGGAACCAAAAAATTAGTTTAGTCCTAATCTAAACACTGTGTATCACAATAGCATTTTCTCATTGATATAGGCAAATAAATAACTTCAGTCACCTTTTAATTACAAAATACAAAGATATGTCACATATTGTTATAACAGAAAATATTGAAGTCTAGGGAAGTGTATACATGTTTAACTTTAATATTGCAGTCCACTACAATTATATGTTATTCCCAATATGTTTATTCGGTCAGCGAAGGAAAATACGAGTAACCTAAGGGGCCTTTGTCTAGCGACTCGTTAGACAAAGGCCCCTTATGTTTTTTGTCATGAGTATTTTCTGAATGAATGAAGAAAACTATTGTAGAATAACACACCTTCACCAGTAATAGCAAAGAAAAAATCGGGGAAGTTAATGACAATTTTGAATTTTTTGACTGATATTTCGAACACAGTAAAACCAGTGACGTAGACACGCGTCGGTTTGAGACAGACGCGTCTTAGCTTGACGTAGAATGACTAGGGTATATATTCCATACTCTTTGTTGAACCTGGCTCATACATGGTATCATATGTGAAGTAGTAACAGTGTATCGCAATTATGTGTATTTTGTTATGTACAGAGACGGCGTGTCTGCATGTGTTGTCCTTATCTACAGAGAGAGAATCAACAAAGATAAGAATACATTTAGTGACACAGTGCTTGGGTGAAGTGAGGTGGAATTGGTTGAAAAAAATGATAAATTGTTTAGTCAGC
>NC_135567.1:10144483-10146983 GCF_964340395.1 Glandiceps talaboti | reverse complement strand
CATACATACATACATACATACATACACACATACATACATACATACATACATACATACATACATACATACATACATACACACATACATAAATACATACAGAAATACACTGTACTTCCAGTTTGGCAATGTCATAAAGGAAGGAAACACACTAACGGTTTTATCAAAGTCATTTGCCTAATATTTCTTCATATCATTGTTTGTGTACGGACAAATCGTAAAACAGTATAAATCAACTATTAATATCACTGTTTTTACCCATCCTTCAACTGACATACAGCCCACCTCACTCCTTCATGCCACTCATCTACATATAATTCATGAAATAAACTCACAAAGAAAAATCTGACTCTGACCAAAAAAAAAGTAATACGGCAGAACTTGTGATGATTGAGTGCACATTTGACGTACACATGGTATTTGCATGTCGTGTGTTTCCAGGTTCTTTGGCGGCAATATTATCATGAGTTTATCGAATGAAAAATGCAGCAGGAAACATCACAAGCGAAAATAGCGCTAAATATCGGCACGTGCACGCCTGTGACAATGGGTTTTGTTGTCATTATATATGTTTAGCAAACATAGCAAATTTCTGTGTAAATTACTTGTGCACGCGCGTCGATGCGCTTGTAAACACGTACAAAGAACGATTGCGCCATCTTTTGCAATATTTGCATACGGATAGACAATACAATGATTCGGTATTACGCTGCCAGTGGAAGCGCCACCAGTAACTTAGCAACTATTTTTTTTTTCTTAACATCAATGACACTATCTGTTTCGAAACACACTATCATCTACTTAAGCATTTTGCACAGCATGAAGTAGTTAAAATCGTGTCGTTTGAGATCCTCATTCTTTCACGCTTCATGGTGAAATTCTCCCAGTTGTCATTTTTAAAACTTATTACAGCTGGTATTCTAAATTGTCTGCAGGGTCTTTGTGTATGTGTCTTCTTGTCTTATTGATGAATCGATTTTTCTTTCTTTCGTTACCGGTTTGTATTTTGCTATTGTGAAGATATTCGATAGCTTTTAAGTTATTTTCAAATATTAAAAGATGTTATAAAAACTGTTTGTATAAATAGTACCGCTGCGGTGAAGGACGATCAATGACACGTTAGTTTACATTTATGTTAAATATTTAGATGCAATCAATTGTTAGTCTTTGATAATGCACTCAAGGACATAATAATATACGCAAACAAACCACTAAAAAGATAGATAGACAGACAGACACACAAACATAGACGGACAGGTAGACATACATAATACATACATACATACATACATACATACATACATACATACATACATACATACATACATACATACATACATACATACATACATACACACACACACATACATACATACATACATACATACATACATACATACATACATGCACGCACGCACACATACATACATACATACATACATACATACATATGTAGATACATACATACATACATACATACATACATACATACATACATACATACATAATATATCTTTTTGTAAGTGATTTTTGTCTATGCAAATGACTTTGTCTCTCTCTCTCTCTGTCTCACTGTGTGTATTTATTTCATCCAATTTGAGATTGCATGTAACTTGATAACAAGATATAGACAACTCCACCTTGAGTACCCATTTACGTTAATGACAGAAAGTGAAATGGCGTTCACAAAGAATAAGGCGGTACACTAGGCTACATCATTCGGCTGCTTTGAACATTCAAAGCAAGCTAAAAGAGAAAGCAATGGCCCTTGAGTCTCTGTAAAAGTGCATAGAGAACGACTTTGTCGAAATAATTAGATGGTATTCGCCTATATTTGTCTTCGTTCAGCCAAGGAAAATACGAGTGACCTAAGGGGCCTTTTGTCTCTACGAGTCGCTGGACGAGTAGTAGTAACCGTAGGCCTTGGGTCACGAGTATTTTTCGACTGAATGAAGAAATTTATTGACGAATAACATAATTATACCAGAGCCAGTAATATCGAAGAAAAAATCAGGGAAAGTAATAACAATTTTGAACTATTTGTGTCATATTTGAGGGAAAGCAGAAAAAAGTGACGTAGACATGTGTTGTCGTCATCATGACGTAAACACGTGTTGTAGTGATGTAGAACGACAAGAATATATATTCCATTTTAGTTCGGAGCTTTGAAGGTTTTGTTTATTTTGTATTTTTCAGCATTAAAAATCGTCAAATCACTTCACAACCATTGTCAAAAGCTATATTTTGGTAACAGTGAAAATCCACAACAGTGGCAATATGAAGCAAATGATTATCAATTATTTTTGGAATTATTTTTTACAGTATTCGAAATAACTAAAATTACTATTATTTTATAATATTATTAGTTACATAATGAAACAAAAGGGAAACAAATAAAAGAAATCAGAAAACAGAAAACAAGTCAATTGTGTAAAATATGTTTCGTAGCCATTTCATAATTCCGGTATACATTGAATGCATGGATAAAAATATACTGAACATT
>NC_135567.1:10124483-10139483 GCF_964340395.1 Glandiceps talaboti | reverse complement strand
CAAACTAATTGTGTTTACGACATTTTCGAATATTTTAATTCCATTCTGTGCTGAGAACATAAAGAAATAGTCAATCTTCTAAAATAAGTATAATTGGCTTTAGGTGGGAAAATAATATCGCTGATGACTGATCATAGCAATATTAGACACTGAGATACTTTTGACATTTGCAGTCTAGAATTATTCGTAAATAAACCAAATTCGTAAATCTTCTCTCTGTATTATTCGTTTTTCGTTGTAAAGTTAGCATTATGGTTTTCAGGGCTACTCATTCATTTTCTGTCCCACGTGAATTCTTGGGTGGGAAGTAAAATAATGATGCAGACGACCCTCAAATATTTGGTTAAAACTACTGAGAATTTCTCGGCTGACTGAATGTGAGATATTCATAGGGATGTAATGTGCCAATGGTTGATTTGATTATAAAGCCGGAAGAATTAATTAGTTACCTGATACGTTATATCAACACTCGATGTAGAACTAGGATGGGTTCTTGTTCATTTGACTGGAATAGCGCCACTTTGGGGTTAAAATAACAACATATATGACACATTTGTTAATTTGTCACGAACAATTGACTTTCGACTATTTCAACGAGTGTCCATTCTCTTAGACTTGTTAAGGGCGAGATCAATATTTCAATGTATGATAAAACACTTAATTATTTTACTTTGTGGGGTGGGGGGGGTTGAGCCATTGTAGTTCTCATCCTACAAACACGATTTACCTTTATTGGATCTGTTTGTACCCCTAAATACTAATATTTTCACTATAATAGCACATGCATGGCATTAAAATACAATAAAGTGTCAATAAAAGAGCTATTTATTCCTCACTACATACGGCACTTTATACAACTACATACTGGCTTTGTATTCATAGCACTACATACTACTACACACTGGCTTTGTATTCATAGCACTACATACTACTACATACTGGCTTTGTATTCATAGTACTACATACTACTACATACTGGCTTTGTATTCATAGCACTACATACTACTACATACTGGCTATGTATTCATAGTACTACATACTACTACATACTGGCTTTGTATTCATAGTACTACATACTACTACACACTGGCCTTGTATTCATAGCACTACATACTACTACATACTGGCTTTGTATTCATATCACTACATACTACTACACACTAGCTTTGTATTCATAGAACTACATACTACTACATATTGGATTTGTATTCATAGCACTACATTCTACTACATACTGGCTTTGTATTCATAGCACTACATACTAATACATACTGGCTTTGCATTCATAGCACTGCATACTACTACATACTGGCTTTGCATTCATATCACTACATACTACTACATACTGGCTTTGTATTCATAGCACTATATACTACTAAACACTAGCTTTGTATTCATAGAACTACATACTACTACATATTGGATTTGTATTCATAGCACTACATTCTACTACATACTGGCTTTGTATTCATAGCACTACATACTAATACATACTAGCTTTGTTTTCATAGCACTGCATACTCACTAGTTTTTCTGTGTGTGTTTT
This sequence comes from Glandiceps talaboti, assembly GCF_964340395.1. Lineage (NCBI taxonomy): Eukaryota > Metazoa > Hemichordata > Enteropneusta > Spengelidae > Glandiceps > Glandiceps talaboti. The sequence goes on along the minus strand of NC_135567.1, from coordinate 10,137,937 downwards.
CTTTTCAAGAAACATACGTAAAAGAACTACAACACACAAACAAACAAACAATGCTGTCACTAGCTACTAAAAGTAATTTAGACAACGCCATGGTAACAATGAATCTGTTTAAGCAAACTTGAAAGAAATACCTTAGTTGAGACTATCTAGCAATGACCATTTCTGATAAAAATCATCTTGCCGGTTATTTCTAATAGCAAGTTGTTTTTCAGTCTTATACAACTGTTTGAGATTTTCGATAAAAACATGGAATGAAGGTAATACTGCAGATCTTCTGGCCTGGAAAACAAACTGCTTGGCTTGAATCAAAATGTAATTAATAATCACTGGATAGTTCGTAGACCAATACGGAATTACATCACAGTCGATATTAATTTGTACATTTGTTAACGTGTTCCACCATGTCTTAAAGTGTACCCAAAAAACGGCTAATATTATATCACATTCTCAAAATAGGTGAAGGATAGTTTCACTGTAATTTGAGCAAAAAGAGCAGGTTCCACTTCTTGCAATACCCCATTTCTTGAGCTAATAATTAACAGCCAGATAATTTTGTAAAACTTTGTGTTGAAAGATCCTAGATTTGGTGTCCATTGATACAATGTGTTGTCGAAGATAAATATCCATCCACTCTGAGTCAGTTATTTTGTCGACACTTCACTTTATTTTAGGGCCATACATTAACTCTAGCGAAATGTCTTCCATTACTCAATTTGACAATAATTTGTTTTAGAAATATTTGTATTTAGGAGTACAAAATAGATCCATAGTAAACTCGTGTTTGCAGGAATTAAGATCGCTCAGCCTCAACTCAACCCCCCCCCAACCCTCATCCCCAAAGTAAAAGCTTATTTGAAATTTAGTTTTTTATACAATCATTGAACTATTGATCTCGCTCCAGACAATACGAGTGTTAGTAAATTGCGGTCTGTGTTCGAACCCCATTCAGGGTTCGATTAAATTTACCACGATGTAAGTAAGAAGAGTGTCGTTCAGTTTGACTCTACCAAACAACGCAGGTTTTCCTCCAGCATTAACACTGAACCCTAGAGGGATGGCCCTCACAGGACTTCTTGGGACACTAGTGTTTATATGCTTAAAGAACTATCCAGTATAAATACAGATTATTTTATCGCCCGAGACGATATACAGTGTATCAATTTAGTACGATTTGTTCAATCAGTCGACGAAATCTCGCGTCATATTGGTGTCACTGGCTGTGTTTGATACAACCATGTAGAAACTGCCCATGCTACACAGTTTAAGTTAGCACGATAGAATCAATACACATTTTTCCTATATAATTGTTGAATCTACGTGCCGCTGTGCACCAAGAAGTCGTCAAAAAATACATCTAACTATTGGCGCCATGGAGTCGTCAAAATATACATCGAACGATTGGCGTCCGCGTGTCTGCATCTAAGTTGCAGTACCTCAGAAAAAACAACAACAACAAATTGCTGGTCTTGTTATCCTTAATTATAGAATGTGCAGCTAGATTCTTATCGGTTGCTGCATTACTGTGTCAAATGTAATGAATATTAAAATGTACTAGGCTGTAAAAAAATATTTGTTACGATTTTGACGCACTAGACGAAGGAATGTAGACATATTTGTAAGAATTTGACGAACCATAATACTAAAATCCATTTAGGGTGCCATGCTCGGTTTTAGACAAAACTTGAACATAGAAAACATACGATTGTAGCTATTCGTCAGTCAGTGGTGTTCGTAGGTATACTGAATAAGGTATTTGGGATAACTTGAGGAGAGATGGTGCCATACATACATACATATACACAAACAAACAAACAAACAAACAAACACACACACACACACACACACACACACCCAAGCATGCAAGCACTCACGAACACACATACATGCACATACACGTAAATGCACATATACATACACATGCATGTACATAGCATATTTACACAGGCAGACAGACGGACAAACAGACAGACAGAGTCAGACAGACAGACAGACAGCCAGATAGACAGATCGACAGACTGACAGCCAGACAGACAGACATACATACATACATACATACATACATACATACATACAGCCATACAGACAGACAGATAGACACACATACACATACACATACACATACATACATATATTGTACATACATACATACATACATACATACATACATACATACATACATACACATACACACAGACAAGGGTCGCTGAGCCAGTCCTCTCAACAAAACTCTACTTCTTAATTTCTAAATAAATGTCAATTTTAGTTTACATTGAAATCTTACAAGCCTATTGACTCTTGTAACGACGTTAATGACACGCGTGTCATGCAAAATGTATAGCCAAGTTTTCATTCTACACTCTAGCGATAAAATAACAACAATTGAAGTTGTTATATTTTCCAATATTTCACCCACTCAACACAATTTTGCATGTTGACCAAATTTGGCTGATGGATGGAACAACGAAGAAACTCTCGCATTTCTATCAAAGTGTGTTATATTTGTCCAACATGTGTAAAATGCACTTTTATCATGTGATTCAACATGTTTCAACTATTTTAGTCAGTGTTAAATAATGTGTAATTTCCTACAAAACGGAGTAAAAATGTATTGATTCAACATTAAAAGCAACATTAAACACGCACCTCAAAGTAACTGCATAGAAATGCAATTCGGAACAAACAGAAACCAGTATCATGCGGTCTTCAAGTATTCATATTTTACGCCTCAATAAATACCCACAAGTCGTGTAATTGCGAATCGCAGCACTAACGCCCGATTAATTTTGCCTCCCATGAAAAAGAAAATCAAAGTGCATTTAAGTGCAAATTATTTTCCACATTACAATATAACAGGGTTGTTGGACATAAAAGCGAATGTTATTTGGAAAGATTTTTTTTATAGGAGTGTTAGTATAGCGTAAAAGGTACTTGACCTTACAACAATTGTAAGGTCACTGCCTGATTTATCACCATTTAAGTTTGTTAGTGGTTCGTGACAACACAGAACAATACTACAATTTAACAAGACACATTTAGATAATTATGCAATCATTGTAACATTTACTTTTCTTTGAAAACTGGTGAGATGTAAAAGCGGATGATTATTCTCACCATGCTGGGGTCTGGCACTCTTTTCAGTATATCATTACGACAATTATTCTTCATGTCAGTCACTAAACAAATTGCAAATGGTCACGAAAGGTTCAATAAAGAAATTACTGTTACCTTCTGTTATACATGCACGTTTATGATACGTCCGTTTCGATCGTTCTTCGCAGTGCACTATTTTGTTTCGCTGATATGCATTTTCTCTTTCACGAATACAACTATTCAAATAGCACTTGATTTCTTCGATATTAGGACTCAGAGAAGAGACAAGAAAGTTAATTTGAAAAAGAAAACACAAAAAAGAAAACAGACACAAAACAGAGAAGAGGGTGGGATGGTACAGCTCTAGAGAGGGAAGAGACAGGGAGAGAAAACTGACTGACTGACTGACTGACTGACTGACTGGCAGACCGGCAGGTAGACAGGCAGGTAGACAAACAAACAAACAGACAGACAGTCAGACAGACAGACAGACAGACAGACAGACAGTTAGACAGAGAGACAGACATACATGGAGTCATACACATACATACATACATACATACATACATACATACATACATACATACATGCTTACACACATACCTACCTACCTACCTACATACCTACATACCTACATGCATACATACATACATACATACATACATACATACATACATACATACATACATGCATACATGCTTACACACATACATACATACATACATACATACACACACATACATACATACATACATACATACATACATACATACATACACACATACACACATACACACATACATACATACATACATACATACATACATACATACATACATACATACATACATGCATACATGCTTACACACATACATAAAAAAGTCGGCATGATAAAATAAAAAACACACAAAAAGACAAAATGCCTTGAAATACTCATATATCATTTTATTTTGTGATTGCTCGAAGGTTTTAACGGATTGTTTTTGTAAGTTATTTATAACTCAATAGCAATAACAACCCAATCACAATGATATGTGAATCTCAAATCTAGATTAAGGATAATTGAATACACTATCTATATGCAAATATAAATTTTCTTTGAAAATAAAAGATGAACATCTACAGTTATGCCAAATATATTCTGTCTCCTACAGAGGAATGTGATTGAAGAGTGCCATGTAAATGTCAGTTGTATTTTTGAAACACTGAAAATAACAAATGGTTGCACATTCTAGAGCTATGGGAAGACTTCGAATGTGTTCTTAATGATATAATGGATAGCAGGTAAATTGACAATAAACAGGTATGCTACAATACATCTATTGAATTATTCATTACAGGTACTCATAATACCGCTATGAATCTTCAGGGATTTGGTAGTTATTGAATTGACTTTACGAAGGTTTAAACAGAAATTTGATAGAATTACGATTCTTTCATTTCACCTTGTCATCATTTCTCACAGTAACCTTTAAATTTAGTCAGGAATAAGACAGTTCAATCAAAAGTATTGCTGCTATGACTACATTAATATTTCATAAATTTGTCAGTTATTTAAGACGTTTTCATAGGAGATTTATCTTACATGAGTCAGAAGTCCTTTACAGTTCTATTTTGTATTTGTGGATTAGAACAACTCATGTTCGTACCCAGAATTATTTAGCAAAGTTTGTATTTTTCGCTTTCCTTTTTAAGTCAAAGTATGATAGATAAAGTTTTGGTTTATTAATTTTGTCATAACAGAAATCTAAATTCGCAAGATGTTAATTCATGTACCTTAGGCTGGTGGGGTTGACAATTTACTCTGAAGAAAGCCTTGCATTCATTCATTCATTCATTCATTCATTCATTCATTCATTCATTCATTCATTCATTCATTCATTCATTCATTCATTCATTCATTCATTCATTCATTCATTCATTCGTTCATTAATTAATTAATTAATTAATTAATTAATTAATTAATTAATTCATCCATTCATTCATTCATACATTCATTCATTCATTCATTCATTCACTCATTCATTCATTCATTCATTCATTCAATCAATCAATCAATCACTCGGTCATACATAGAGATAGAGAGATATTGACACATTGACAATCTATTCATACACATACACAAACACATATACACACAAAAAAGTCACACAAAGATTAGATAGACAGGCAAACATATATATATAAAGAGAGAAAGGTGGGTATATTGACAGATCTACAGACAGACCAGTAGATAGACTAGCAGACAGATAGGCAGGCAGGCAGTGACATAGCCAGGTAGTTGACTAGTAGTTAGTAGTCATCTAGTTACTTACTTGACCAGTTAGCTACAGACTAAGGTAGCCATAAACAAATGGTTTGGGGGTAATATTATTAATGCTAGAGGTTTAACTCTGGTGACACGCACGCACACACACACACACATACACACACAAATATATATTCGATTTGGCATTACTACTTAATCGTCGGTAGAGGGCGCCAGATAACAAACGATGTATTATAGGGATCACGTTCATATCTAAGCGCTGTTCACATGCAAACAGTTTTTCGTGCTTTATTTGATTTTACAACTCTCCAACAAATTGATTTTGTGATGATTGCAATTTATTGAGTAGCGTATCTTCCATGTGGATGGTTAACTAGATTCCAGAATTCAGTGAATATTTCATCGCGCTATCAAAGAACTATTCAATTTCTAGAAATAACTAACTTTTCACGTACGTATTAGATGGGTTAGATGAAGACATTTATTAGATAGCATGTTTATAGTTCCCAATAAAACATAAATTGTGAAAACCTCAGTCGCTTCATTTTCACTCCATTGTAGTGATTCTACCCTGATGTTTTACGACTTATGACACGTATATTACTTTCCAGCCTTCCAAAGAATTGTTGATTACTTCGCGTTTCATGTCGCCATAAAACATACTGTGCCCACTCGAGGGACGCACTATATCCGTAATACCTTCCGTCTTCTGTTCATCCGCTAAGCCGGATCTATTCTCAAATTTTTTCAATTTCTGTGTTAGATTAGATTATTTCGACTTTATTTCAATCTGGTTCCCTGCCCTCTAAAATCCCTTGGGGATGGTAGGATTTATTTGAGAAGATGTAAATGAAAATTATAGATCCAGGAATGTTTGATAGTGTTAATCTTTCGTTGGCATTCGACTTTATGAGGAGTCGGTGAATAGTTTCAATTCGTGGTCACGCAAGAATGACTGTCACAATCTTGACTAACTATGGCTCGCAAAAACTAAAGGTATTATTGTCACATTTGATAGAAGACACAAGTGGGTGATAGCTAATAGTCTAGAGGCTATATGCGTCTTTGAATCTATTTTCACTTGTAGCTCAAGGACTGCTTGAGATGAAATTTCAAATTCAATCAAAGCCACCCACACAGTCATTAACATCAATAACAGAATTCTACCTAATTAGTGTTTATTGGGGACTCTTTCATATATTGTATATTTGTCATATCAGGAGGCTAATTAAACTCTATTTACATAATTCTAACAATTGACCCCATAGTTATTTTCGTCTGAGCATGCTTAGTCTGGATTGCAAGTTCCCCATCACAAGCACAATAAGGTGGGACCATAAAGTGATAAAATTTCTTCAAGTGATGGCATATTCAACCCAGGGTGTTTCTAAACTGTAATAACGTCATCCACATTACAACTTTCTTTGGAAATAAAATCAGAATCAACCAATCACTGCTGGCCTATATTAATTAATTTACTTATTTATTTATTTATTTATTTATTTATTTATTTATTTATTTATTTATTCATCTATTTATTTGTTTATTTAATTTTTTATTTATCTATTTATTTGTTTATTTAATTTTTTATTTATTTATTTAAACTTGAACAAATTACACAGTCCACACAGGTGACAAACTCCTATAAATGTGGACTCTGAAACAAATATACACAACCGTCAAGAACTACAGTTACAAAACACAATACACAGAAACAACTAGCATTTCTTTAAACGACACTTTGGACAATGACAAACTGACACCCAGAAACAATATATGTGATGAAACTAATAAATTACAGAATGAATGCATGTATGCATGCATGTATGTATGTATGTATGTATGTATGTATGTATGTATGTATGTATGCATGCATGCATGCATATAGGTAGGTAGGTAGGTAGGTAGGTAGGTAGGTAGGTATGTATGCATGCATATATGTATGTATGGGTGTGTATGTATGTATGTATGTATGTATGTATGTATGTATGTATGTATGTATGTATGTATGTATGTCTTTGTCCCTCTGCCAGTATCTGTCCATCTCTCTATCTATTTGTCTGTCTGTCTATTCGTCTGTCTGTCTGTCTGTCTGTCTGTCTGTATATCTCTTTGTCTAAATGCCTCTGTCTCCCTCTGTCCCCTGTCTCTGTCTCTGTCCATGCCTCTGTATCTATCTAACTATCTATCTATCTATCTATCTATCTATCTATCTATCTATCTATCTATCTATCTATCTATCTATCTATCTATCTATCTATCTATCTATCTATCCGCCCGCCCGCCCGCCCGCCCGCCCGCCCGCCCGTCTGTCTGTCTGTCCGTCCGTCTGTCTGTCTGTCTGTCTGTCTGTCTGTCTGTCTGTCTGCCTGTCTGTCTGTCTGTCTGTCTGTCTGTCTGTCTGCCTGCCTGTTTTTCTCTAAAGAAACACCAGTCTACTGATCTGGCCTGGTAGCTCTGTATACGTCATTTAACAGACTCCCTTTGAACAAATAATTACGGTAGATACTGCGGTAAGTTGATACCCGTTACCACAAAGTCCTTCATACGAGCAATTACTGCTGCAGTTTATCTGATATTTTTCGGAGTACCACTTCGACCTTTGACCTTGCAGAAATATCGACTATTCAAAGAAAGATCACGTTCGCTTGTAATTTTCCTTCGGGTAATTTGACGCCAAATTAATTCGAAGATCGATTTTTCTTTCCAATTCATCAAGTTACAGTAATCGTTTCCAACGAATCAATTTTGAAAAGAACGACAAACTCCTTCAAACTGTGTGTCATTAGAGCAACTTTGGGGAAGATTTGACGATCTTTCGCCTGATAGGTGCGTTAGATATGGAAAAGACACAGACCTTACAGCAAGAACCCATTACAGAAGTGTATTACATGCAGGTGTGCGTGATACGAGGTGATAAACAGTTCGGTAGTTTCCAATTTCAGCCACTCATGACAACTCGATTTACCCCAGGAGGGATTCAAAGTATGTGTACCAATTTAGTTATGGTCTCGACCCCTCGCGAAAACCTGATTGCATTTTCCACTTCAGAACTACTATCTTCTGTTTTCTTCGATCTAACCATTTCCATCAACTTCGACTTTGATCAAAATGTGATACCGTTGGTATATGCCATAGTTCGTAATGAGTTACCCTGTCCAGATGTACATATCTGTTGTTTTTTATACTGCATCGAAACTTGAGGTAAACTGTATTTTCACCGCCAAGTTGTTCATTATATACAGTATTCTGGTATATACGAATCCGTATTTTCTGTGCATGTACGTGTTTTCTGTTTTCCCTCATTTTTACGATTTGAGACAAAAATATGACAATTTAGTCGTCGACGAGTTATGTATACAATATACTGATATACATGATGCTATGTGATTCTTTCTGACATGTTCTGTTTGTTACCTTATGCAACTAGATTTAACATGCGAGTTTTCCCCACCACCACCGACACCACCACCACCATCACCACCACCACCTTCAATATTTATACATTCTTGTATTTGGTATACGAATAAATGATAAACCTTTGTATTAGTAATAATTCATTTTCTGAATTAATTTTGGACAAAATGGATTTGTTTCATCCAAAATGAGTATGTCTTTATTATTGTTAGTTTAGAATTGAAGTGAATTGTGCAAAAAAATCCAAAAAATTACCCTTCATGTGGGAATAATTAACAGCAGGGTGATATTTCGTCAATTCTTACCAGGAATCACTAGAACATTGTATTTGTTCATTTTAAAGTAGCATAAATCACTGAGAATTTCTCAAGAAAAAAAAATGAACAATACAATATGCGATTTTCCTGTTTTATGGTTGGTGTCTACCAATAATGACGAAATGTAATCATTTGAAATGCTCATCCATTTATATTTAGTCAAAAAACAAACTGCATTGTGAAACATTTTTAAAAAAAACAAAAAATATGTGATTTATTGTATTTAGCAGTAGAGATATAGTGGTTCACTTTATATCCGTTGTGTTGCCAGTCATTTAATTTAAATGTGTACATTCTCGTATCTAATCTAAAATCAAAGTACTGTGGACAATAAATACACCTATATTTCAAGACACAGGTGGCGCACTTTGGAGTTCCTGAAACTAAACGAATAGTGACAAACAACTTTTGAAAGCAGTGATCTTCTTTCCTTATAAGTAAATATTATTTATAAATTTCGGTTACGTGATATCGCTGGGCAATAACTTTCATTCGCCCCGAAATAGGTTGGAAACCTTATCTCAAACCGATTACTACCTCCGCTTTGCAACACAAGTACGATTCATATTTCAAACAACTTTACAGAAATCTACGATTTTTAGCTTAATTATTCCCACACATTCTTAAATGCTGCAAAGATTAATTCCGAAAAGTATCAGGTTTGTATTTCCAAAAAAAAAAAAAATTATACTGTGTTGGTTGACAAAAAAATCAAACAGCAAACGCATGAGTTTTCCAAAACAGGATTAGTTACTTAATATTTTGAGTGATTATACAGTTCTTATGACAAGCTTCGATTTGTCATAACGGTCGTTTCATCGAGCACTCGTGTTGTATTAGATAATACCACGGTATGAATAGAACCATCTCATTTGACATTTCGGGTCCTATTTGATCTATGGAGTGTGTAGATTACTTGTACGGATGTCGACATTTGTTATACCGTCTCAAATAAAGTCACTGAGAATTGTAATATATTTCATTAAAATCCAGACTCTTAAATTTGAGTTGGGATAGAAAATGAGATAAAAGACTCTCGTGTTTCATCACAGAAAGTGTGCGAAGGCATACATATTATATACCTCCTTCAAGAGGCTTTCCAAGGAGATACTTGCACATTAGTCAGTATTTGCCTGTCTGTCTGTCTGTCTGTCTGTCTGTCTGTCTGTCTGTCTGTCTGTCTGTCTATATGTATGTATGTATGTATGTATGTATGTATGTATGTATGTATGTATGTATGTATGTATGTCTGACAGCCTGACTGTCTACCTCTCTGTCTCTGTCAGTCTGTCCGCCTGCCTGTCTGTCGTTCTGTCTGTCTGACTGACTGACTGTCTGTCTGTCTTTCTACCCTCCTGTCCGTACGTCTGTCAGTCTATCTGTCTATATGTTTGTTTGTTTGTCTGTCTGTCTGTCTGTCTGTCTGTCTGTCTGTCTGTCTGTCTGTCTGTCTGTCTGTCTGTCTGTCTGTCTGTCTGGCTGTCTGTCTGTCTGTCTGTCTATCTGTCTGTCTGTCTGTCTGTCTGTATGTCTGTCTGTCTGTCTGTATGTATGCGTATGTATGTATATATGCATGCATGCATGCATGCATGCATGTATGTATGTATGTATGTATGTATGTATGTATGCATGCATGCATGCATGCATGCATGCATGCATGTATGTATGTATGTATGTATGTATGTATGTATGTATGTATGTCTCTGTGTGTCTGTCTCTTCGTTAGTCCGTAAAATTGAGGAATTGCAATTTCCTAATAAAAATTACGGTGATGGCCGATTGAATTTTTTTTTATCTAAGAATGGCTTGAAATTTTCGACAACCGAGATAGTGTAACAATCATGGTTAAACATTGTTATTTCCAAAGCATATTTCAAGTTTAGCATTAATATCGTACCAAGCCAAAACGGCTCCTTTAGTCCTATACAGGATTATCAATAGCATCTAAAGAAGGTTGTTAGTGATGGCCGCTGGATGTTGCTGTCAACCGCAAAAAGTATTTGTGAAACTTAATTCGTTCATATGACAGAGTGTCAATATTACATATCACCGTTTGATTGATCCGAACCAGCTGCAGAAAACCATAAACATCAAACCTCAAAATACTGGACAGCTCCCTTCCGCCTAAATGCTTAAACATTCACGTATATTCTTAGACATCCTTCAAATGAGTTTATTACTTGTACAGTATGAAATCACAGACAACAAAGTGCTTTACAAGTTCTGTTCCTAATCGAAGCTCTCACTCGACATTGAGTTAGGAGACACGGTCAATACACCCAGACTACTCCTTGTTATTGTCTACAGCATAGCAGAATTTGCTGATATGTTATGGTTTAAGCCAGAATTCCTAATATTTCTACTCGCTCTGTCATTTTGAAAGAAAATTTGTAGACATCACATTTTGCTTATAACGCACGTACATGTCGGACTATACAATCAATTCGTTATGCAATTTATTCTCTCATCCTATCGGCAGGGACAGGTTACATAAACAATTAAAATGAAAAAAACAAAAAACCTCGCTGTATACGTAAATCCAGACACGAGAGAACATACAAACGAGATGAAATGACGTAATGAATTTAAGTTATGAAATGAAAGTAAGTAAGTAAGTAAGTAAGTAAGTAAGTAAGTAAGTAAGTAAGTAAGTAAGTAAGTAAGTAAGAAAGAAAGAAAGAAAGAAAGAAAGAAAGAAAGAAAGAAAGAAAGAAAGAAAGAAAGAAAGAAAGAAAGAAAGAAAGAAAGAAAGAAAGAAAGAAAGAAAGAAAGAAAGAAAGAAAGAAAGAAAGAAAGAAAGAAAGAAAGAAAGGGCTTTTCCTAATCGAGATATTATTATTAATAGCCACAGATTTGATCTGCATGGCAGAATTGTTTTTTTTAATTAAAAAGAGTAGACAGTGGAATGTGATGTAATTAAATTGAAGTAATTAAATTGTCATGAATTAAGTTAGTGTTGTATCTAGTAAAATATGACACAAGAGCAATTAACACATGTTTCTCATATTTGAATATTTGATGTGTCCACATTGTAAGTTACTTTATATGCGATTTGTTTTACAGACTTGTCAACAATTGCCAACAGATTTCGATAAAGTAAATACCTTGAATAACCCAATCTTCGTTCCGCTTTAACCCCTGTTTTGTCACTGGCTTAGACGCTATTTGTTTGCAGTAACTGAGATAAAAGTACGACGCGTTGACTTAAAAGTACACATACATACAAGTACACATACATCCATACATACATACATACATACATACATACATACATACATACATACATACAGACATACATACATACATACATACATACATACATACATACATACGTACACGTACGTACGTACGTAAGTACATACATACATACATACATACATACATACAAACACACACACACACACACACATGTATCTACGTACGTACTCGCATATATAAATGTATGACACTCCCAATGTCTCTGTCTGTGTGTCTGTCCGTTTGTCTCTGTCTGTGTCTGTGTCTGTCTATCTGTGTATGTCTCTATCTGTCTGTTTCTGTCTACCTCTGTCTCTGTCTCTATCTCTCTCAATAGTCAATATTCTGATCAAATGCATCTTATGATTTCGATAATGCATTTTGTGTTTGTTTGACCCTGTGTGAGAGTAATAGTATTGAGAGTACACAATCTGTGTAAAGGTCGTAATAAGTTATTCCTGGCTGTAGGGAATGTAATTTAAGTAACAGAAGCGCTTTGAGCTTTGACAACCAATATTGGTCATGTTGCCGCCTGAAACTAAAAAAAAAAAAACGTTCAACCTTGCCAATTTTCCCTGACCTAAATAAGTGTAAATGTTATCTATAGCCGGAGAAAATGTATTGTATTTCTAATTCATAAGTACCCGATTGCGTAAATTGTATCCTGCCAATAGCAAATCAGAATATGTCTGTGTTTTTTATGCATTTTTTCGCACTCTTTACTTTTGTCGTTGGGTATAATGTACGCTGAGATGTTATTTATCACGTGATTTAATGAGTATAACATACGCGTGCTTCGAGTTATCTGATACAAATTGTTTACCAGCCAGAAATAATACAAATAATATTTTCAAGTTTTAACGTTTGTTGGCGCATATATCAATCAATCAAAATAATTTGTAGAGCGCCAAAATCCAGGCAAAGTTCTGTTCAGGGGCGCTGGATGGTTAATCCACGCCGTAGGCTTTACAAAACAAATGTGTCTCCAGTTTTCTTTTGAAACAATCAATAGTTGGTGCAAGTTTAATGTCAGTTGGCAGTGAATTCCAGAGCTTTGGAGCAGCATAAGCGAAAGAACGTCCACCGTAGTTGATTTGCTTGTAACTTGTTATCGTAAGAAGGTT
>NC_135567.1:10116983-10119483 GCF_964340395.1 Glandiceps talaboti | reverse complement strand
AAAATGGTATCTGGTTCACTGCCAAACTTTATCATGTAGCCAAGTCGACACAAATGTTACAGATATTGCTACATTTCTTCTTTCTCCTCGATAAAAATCGTATGATCGAGCTCTAGATCTGATAAAATCCCACTAGCCTTTCTACATTTTATCGGCTGTCAGAACAATAATCAAATAAATAATGCTATATGCTGGCACATCTTACTGTGACGAGGAAGTTAAAGATCTTATCGATATCGCTACATTTAGTTTGCCAAAGTTATCATCACAAACTTAACTTCTCTCAAGGCAGACACTATTTTTGAGGTCAGTTTTATGAATAGGTTCGTACATGTCTTTTCAAACGACCAAACCATGCAAACAAAAACTGCTATTTCTTCCGCGACACTGCAACATAATCTATTGGCGGTTCGTCTTGGACAGTATCGTAAAAAAGGCCGTGGTTTACAGCGATGGTTATTTGAGATTAACAACTTTCATATTGATAATTAAATTGTAATTTAGGATAAAAAACAACCCCAATAAATAAACTTGCAGTACTTTTTGTCCCTTTCAATGTTGTGTTTGCGAAGAATTATATATTAATTCTGACGTAATCAACTCTAGCTGTAACATCTCTATGAACAGATATCGAACCATCATTTTAACTTTCCCAACATAACACGTGTGACATTTGACCTCATGTTAGCAATTTCATAATTACGATATCACCATTTATCACATAGTTATAACATTTAGATACTTTGATATAGCTATATGTTAGTAAAAACTCTTTGTTCATGGCTATTAACGGACAATTCTTTCGACAACACTCGAGTTGTACTACTCCCAATAGTTCTCAGAAATGAGAGAGAAAGAGAGAGAGAGAGAGAGAGAGAGAGAGAGAGAGAGAGAGAGAGAGAGAGAGAGAGAGAGAGAGAGAGAGAGAGAGAGAGAGAGAGAGAGAGAGAGAGACGCATACACACACTTACACGAGACAATTCGTAGTGACTCGATGGTCATGAATTTAAAGATTATGCAACTTTTCATCGTAAACATCTTTTATTTACATCTGTTTATTTGTACCACCTACACTTTAATCTTTCGCTATGTTCATTACTTGCATGCAGCTGGAGATATGTCTTGCCTCTAGGGGGCGATCGGTCACCTTCATTTCCCATGACTATCATAAAAATTGAAGACAAACCTACAACCCAATCTCAAGTTGGTGTTTATCATCCTAGTGTAACGAAAATGAAGACCTTATTGATTAGACAATTGGGTATAGATTTCGAGGATTGCATTACAAGTAACAACTAAACTATGTGTTGGTTGAACGTTAATTCAAACTATGGTATACCGTAATTGTGAATACGTTTGTCTCCAGATAAATGTTTCCAATAGCTGTTACCATTCATCTGGTTACATGCCTGTCTGTGTGTCTGTCTGCCCGCACACACTACTGCCCTCCCCCCCCCCTCTCTCTCTCTCTCTCTCTCTCTCTCTCTCTCTCTCTCTCTCTCTCTCTCTCTCTCTCTCTCTCTCTCTCTCTCTCTCTCTCTCTCTCTCTCTCTCTCTCTCTCTCTCTCTCTCTCTCTCTCTCTCTCGTCTGTCAATCATACATAAACCTAAATTACCCATTACGCTCTTCAAGTCGGCATGGCATTTACGCCAGAAATGAACAATTTACACGTCACGGTATGTAAATTTTACTCCAACATTGACAAGGACATAGTCACAAACATGTGTATCTATATCAATACATTAACTTCGCTTTAAATTCCCACGTTTGCTCTGTGGTAATATCAGACCACGATCTAGCAAGAACTAAACCATTTTTTTTCGATATTTGATATTTATCATGACAGTAATAATGTTGTTATTTATGTTATTGCTGAAATAAATGTCCGACTTCCATACATCCGGGTCATATGTCTGTGCTTTAGATTTGTATCGCTTAAGTATGACGTCGCCGACGTTTTAAGTTGTATGCCACCTGCCTTAATCTAACGAAATCATGTTTGGAAATAAAGCTATTTATGAATAACATTACAATACAAATGATGTTTTTTTCTGATATGGACTTGTCGTTTCCCCTGTCGTGTAAGGAAATGTAAGTTGAATGAATAGTTTATATCGTCTGGAGTTGTCATTTTCAATTTTCTGGCGCCAAAACTTGAAATGAACTACATTTGACCCCAATTGTCGGCTGTATATTGCACTGAGGTTTATTCGCGCCTTGTATTTTGACGACATTTTGTCAAACAATTTTCTCATATCATGTATATAAATCAACTTTAATCAAAAGCTAGTGTTTGCAAAGCGACAATTGAATCGAATAAAGAGTCGCCTGCAACTTGCATATGAAAGAAAGTAAGTTGTTCACTACTTTTACGGTTGACAACGCTTCAGATTTTTTGTGTATGCATCATTTATATAAATCAAGGTATCCTGTTATTATCAAAAGCTTATGCTTCTCAAACTAATCATTCGTGTAGAATGATAGTTGAATAGAGTGTCG
>NC_135567.1:10094483-10111983 GCF_964340395.1 Glandiceps talaboti | reverse complement strand
ACGGTTCACTTTAAACCAAACAATTTCAATTATCTACCTAGCAAAAAGTATATAAGACGTCTCTGGATAGCCAACCACATGATTATAAGAATGACCATTTATTTTTTCGAGTGTGATTTAAAACAAGAATTCTGACACGATTTTTATCCCATGTGTTAGTCAAACCATTTTGATTTATATACGTCTCGTAGTACCAACGTTTTGCACTATATCAAGTTATATTGTTATAGACAGTTTTGTTTTTCATACATCAATGGGTTAGGTCCAAAAGGGGTTAGGTTAAAAACAAATTTTCGTCAATCGACCCTGAGTTATATTTATATTTTAGGATAAACGTTAGGATTTTATGAGATCGGAAATTACGATACACATGAACAGAGTTCAACATCACAACAAATGGTATTAGGACTTAGGCCCTTTTTGGTACTAACCTCTTCATATCTGATCTTTCCAACCTGTGTGTTGAAGTGGGAGGGGGTGAGTGTGGGTGGGTGTGTACGTGTCTGAAATGTTTGATATGGTGTGTATATGTCCTGACACGTGTGTACAGATATGTATGCGTATATGTGAATGGAGGAAGTAAGGAGATGAATGGTGCTTAGAGTCAGTATGAGTGTAAATGAGTTTTTTAATATATATATATATATATATATATATATATATATATATATATATATATATATATATATATGTATGTATGTATGTATGTATGTATGTATGTATGTATGTGCGTGCTTATATATAAGTGTCTGTATATGTGTGAAATTGGGAGAGTGTGGTGGTATGCGAGTGTGTCTATTTTTCTCTTTTTCATCCCATTTCTTCGAGGTTATACAAGAAATGTTTTTTCCCCAAGTGGTAACCCTTATCAATCACAGAAAACGTCATTCATGTCGAACATAAAGACGATGTGTTAACTAGTATATCGAAACATAAATCATCTGATCAACAGACGTTTTTTTATCGTCAGTTATCAAGTCGCCATTCTTGTCAACATTTCACACTATGGCACCCCAGTGATAACTTGCACTGAAATCATTTATGACATTTTCAGATTCTTAGAATAAATAGTATTAGCTGTCAGGGTTGAGGGCGCTGTGACAGTTGGAAAAAATTTCACAGTGAACGATCATTTCATGAGGTGAAATCAAATATGACATTTTCAGAATATTCAAATAAATGGTATTAGCTGTCAGGATTGAGGGCGCTGTACATAACGTATGGTGCAATACATCATATCAGCTTGGGTTTTTGGTCAGTACCCAAAGATTAGAACTTGCAATAAATCACGATTCCAACTATCACTATACTACTTATAGATAAATTTGACGAAGTGTTGAAATTGAAATTTCCGAGGAAGAAATAATGATGCTTAAATATGTAGAATAAAAATCAATAACAGTGAAAACGAAACAAAAAATTATGTGAACGTACACGCAAAGAACACACTTCGTCTTTGCATGGCAAGTCATTGCGATGAATATATAATGTAATTCATATAGCAATCAATCTGTCTCTATCTACGTCTGCCAGTAATAATGTATGTATGTATGTATGTATGTATGTATGTATGTATGTATGTATGTATGTATGTAAGAAAAATAAAAATGCAAAATACAATTTTATTTCACATATTGCAATGTTTTGTATATATATATATATATATATATATATATATATATATATATATATATATATATATATATATATATATATATATATATATATACATATATTAATGAGAACTTAACCATGGAATGCAAGCATATTCAGGAGCAGGGAAACACGGTAAAGAACGAAAATAGTGGCAAACATGGACATCCAATGGAATAGTGTTTCTGAAAAAAAAAACGAAAGATAGCCAACCAGTTCGATACGACTCTTTAAACATCTGAACAAACTAAAGTGCCCAAGCCCGGTTATATATATGATTTTTGCGCACGCTGTGCATCCGTCCGTTTTAGTTCGATCTTTATTCCCTTGTTCTTTTTCATTTGTTTTCGTTCGTATTTGTTGCTCTCCATGTTTTGTCGAATGTGATGTGTAGAAGTTCATCTGTTTGGAAAATAAATTAAAGCAACATACAAACGCGAGGAAGAGGATTTTGGAAATGTAACTCCACACTCCTTAATGAACAGGAATACGTTTACACTGTGTAAAGAACTATAGAAGAGAGTAAACCATGTCATTTGAATATAGCTGACAAATACCTCTTATGGGAACTTATTAGATGTGACAGTTGACAATGTTCAATTGCATGCGCAATAGCTAGGTCTAAACGCATGAAACATAAAGAGAATTTTCTTTAAAATGAACTAAGATAAAATTGTCTGAAAACCTTGATAGTAATGTAAGGCAGAGATATGACACAGTTTGAAACGAGCATGATATGATTAATAGTAATTACGTAAAAGGTTCTATGATAAGGTCTAGAGTGAGATGGATGGAGGAAGGCGAACGAAACACCAAATATTGCCTTTCTCTCGAGAAGCGAAATAAAAAACAAACAACATATTTCTATTAGTATTCATTAACGACCAAGGCGAAAACATCACTGATCATAATGAAATTTTGAATGAGAATTTAATTTTTACCATAAATCATACTCGGAACAAACTATACATGACTTTTTAAAGAAGGTCCTGATAATACAAATTGGTCTGAAAATTTATAAAATTTGATCTGTGAATGCAAACTTTCCTTTGCAGAATGCACTGAAGTTTTAAATAAATTGTTCTGTTGTAAGTCGCCTGACACTGATGGTCTTACAACAGAGATTTACAGAAAATTTTGGAACGGAGTTGGTAATTTGCTGTTTGACAGTTTCCTCTACTCATTCCAAACAGGACAATTATCAGTTAAACAAAAGAGTGGAAATACTAAACTGGTCCCTAAGAAAGACAAGGATATTCGTGTTTAAAAAAATGGCGCCCAATAACACTATTAAACACAGATTACAATATTGTAGCTAAACTTCTTTCAAACCGTCTTCAACATGTTTTTCCAGACATAATTGACATGAATCAAACAGGTTCCATTAAAGGTAGATACATTGGTCTAAATATCCGATTGATAATGGACGTAATACACTATAGTAAAACATATCACGAAAATTGTGCTATTCTTTTTCATTGATTCCGAAAAAGCGTTCGGCTCGATGATCATTTCTAAATCGCTCCCTCGACACTTTCAATTATGGCACTATTTTTCTTTCTTTGATTAACATTCTAACACAAGTAGCTGCGTTTTGGAACGACGGTCATACAACTGTTTTCTTTCCTCTTAGTAGAGGTGTGAGGCAAGGCTGTCCTGTTTGTGCACTTCTATCTATAATTCATGTAGAAATGCTTGCAATTAATATATGTAACTGCAATACTGTTAGAGGCATTAATCTCCCAGAAGTGGAGGTAAAAATCTCAAAACTCGCAGACAAGACTACCCTTTTTTATGAAAGATTGTATTAGTATTCAAAATACACTTAATCAATTTACTTACTATTTTTTTTTTTTTTTTTTTTTTTTTTTTTTAGGGGGGGGGGGTGCTGGCCTCAAACTTAACTGTGGCAAAACTGAAGCACTGTGGTCAGTAAAACCTCAAAACCTAAAAAAAAATTCTTTGAAAGTGGTCAAACGACCCCGTTTGCTCGTTGGGAAACTGGTTCACATCTGATCAGAAATTGATGGAAAATGTAATTTTGACAATAGACTTGGTAACTTAAAACAGTGTTTAACATTTGGTCACACAGCGCAATATGCTCTTCCAGTGGAATTTGCTTATTTCAGATAGTTGTAGATATTGTGAGGAGAAATACACTTTGTTGTACTATTCTTTCCGTTTTATAACTCCACTGACAGGTTCTAGTAAGGCATGACACAATGGCTTTGTTTAATAACAGGTGTGCCCGTTGAGTTCACACACAGAGACATCTTGTTCGAAATTACAAATGAAAAAAAATCAAACACATTCATAGCTGCTGCATAATTCAAGCAAAGTGATTTATTTATACACAAACACTTCAAAAGCAAGACAAATGGTGCTAATTAAGTACTTAAGTTCTACACAGACAGTTTTCTAATTTATGTTCAGTTATTTTAAATGTGTGATGATTATGTTCTTGCTTCTTATAGGGCATTACATGTTACGTAGTTATACAATGGCAACACGAAATTATCTTTTAAAAGTATTTTTCAATTTGTATCATATTCATGACTTCTTATTCGATCGAAGTAAGGCCTTATGTGCATCTTATGAATACTTTCACTTTTATCGATCGAGTTTGTGTGACGAAAACTTTCCATAACGTTCTGTCATTCACTGCATTTCTGATTTCTAGGACGATATCTAGTCACGTGTCACGTTTCATGACATCAATAAAATCTTATGAATAATCATGTGTGCTAAGACCTAACATGTAATGGTGTATCACTGAAAGAACAATATAGAGGAAAAAGAGATTTAATAATAATATATCTTTGCAACCAATATTAATGTGATGTGTAATCAAGATATGACTCTCCAGAAACCAAAGTGTATGAAGATATCTATATTTACTAGAGTTGCACTTCCCCTTTTAAATGTATGGTTTATATGTTGTTTGATAGTATAAAATGATAGATGTGGCTTATCAGATTGGTTTGATGATTTTAAATGTGACCTCATGTGGGTTTCTTTATTTGATACCTGTATTACTGGCATGTTCCAGACACACATAAATGATGCCTTCTATATATTATAGCAATAATTAAACTAATTACTTAACGACACACTGGTCATTTTAAGTTGTACAGTAATGGTTTCTGATGATTAAAATTTATGTTGTTTTCTCCATATTATAACACACTTATAAATAATATGAATAAATAAAGATTATTATATAGCACATAGTATCCATACAATAGAAACTGCTACACCTAAGCTCTTTCAGAAAGGTATGTCTTTAGTCTTAATTTGAAAGTCTCCATATTCGGTACAGAGCGGACAGTGTTCGGTAGTTGATTCCACAGATCGATCTCCATACGATTTGAATCTTGGTCTGGGAACCTGTATGATGACTTGAACGCAAAGCGGGTATATAACTTGTAACCAGGTGTATTAACACTAGTAATTCTACGGTCGATATTATATTATGTAATTCCTGTTAATAATCTCAATATCATGTTGCTTGCATAAGCAAGCATTGTATATCTTGTATAGACTATAGCTATTGTACAAATTTACACACATACTAAATGCTCGTATTTTTACACCAGCAAAGAAAGGAGCTAGAGTGATTTGTCGTCATCATTGCTATCCACAGAAATTTTACTTGCATTCGTGTTTACACATATAATAGTTCATAAATATCCTAATTAGTCAAATTTTCAAAAACGCATATTTACTCATATTTCACCGCTTACATTATGATATCTTGTTCAGTATAAAATGATGAGAGGGTGCACTAACAAGAATATATATTGCAATTGCATCAAAGTCAAACCCTATTTTGACTGGTTTAAACGGCTACTCTAAATATCCAACCACCACTAAATAAATGCATGCAACTACATAATGTTAAATACATCAATACTGTGTAAAATACTATACCGGACCCAACTGTACATAACATTTGACAAGTAAGTTATATAGTTCCAGAAATACCTATTGCAATAGTAAAATCCAGAAATTTGCTCATCAAAGAATGAACATTTACCTAGAAACAAATTTAATAAGATGCTCTTGAAACCAACACAAATACAGTTACTGATCATGATCCACAACCATATATATGTTTATAGTAATGTTTCTCTTGGTTAGCCTTAGTTACATGTGTTCAGACTGTATAATTTATTTGCATTGCCAAATATTCACTTTCTCCACGTTTTTCAGATTTATTTTATATATCTTTTACTGGGCAACTTTTATTTATTTTATTAGTTATCAGACTGATGCCCATCTGTATTTTCTTTTTATTTGGCATCAGATTCTTAATTTTCTCGTTGTTTACACTGCTTCCTGCCAATATCTTTCCCTCAGTTGGCTTCAGGTTCCTTGCCTTCCAGTTGTTTCCATTGCTTACTGCCTGTATCTTTCCCTCGGTTGGCTTCAGGTTCCTTGCCTTCCAGTTGTTTCCGTTGCTTACTGCCTGTATCTTTCCCTCGGTTGACTTCATGTTCCTTGCCTTCTAGTTGTTTCCATTGCTTACTGCCTGTATCTTTCCCTCGGTTGGCTTCAGGCTCCTTGCCTTCCAGTTGTTTCCGTTGCTTGCTGCCTGTATCTTTGCCTCGGTTGGCTTCAGTTTCCTTTCCTTCGAGTTGTTTCCATTGCTTACTGCCTGTATCTTTCCCTCGGTTGGCTTCAGGTTCCTTGCCTTCCAGTTGTTTCCATTGCTTACTGCCTGTATCTTTCCCTCGGTTGGCTTCAGGCTCCTTGCCTTCCAGTTGTTTCCATTGCTTGCTGCCTGTATCTTTCCCTCGGTTGGCTTCATGATCTTTGCCTTCCGTCTGTTCACATTGCTTACTGACTGTATCTTTCCCTCGGTTGGCTTCAGCTTCCTTGCCTTCCAGTTGTTTCCATTGCTTACTGCCTGTATATTTCCCTCGGTTGGCTTCATGTTCTTTGCCTTCCGTCTGTTCACATTGCTTACTGACTGTATCTTTCCCTCGGTTGGCTTCAGGTTCCTTGCATTCCAGTTGTTTCCATTGCTTACTGCCTACATCTTTTCTTCGGTTGGCTTCAGCTTTCTTGCCTTCCTTTTGTTCACTTTGTTTTCTGTCTTTATCTTTCCTTTGCTTGGCTTCAGATTCCTTACTTACCAGTTGTTCACATTGCTGTCTGGCTGTATCTTTCACTTGGTTGGCCTCGGATTCCTTACTTTCCAGTTGTTCACATTGCTGTCTGGCTGTATCTTTCACTTGGTTGGCCTCAGATTCCTTACTTTCCAATTCGTCACTTTCATTCATGCTTGTATTTTTCAATAGGTTTTCTTCAGACTCCGTACTTTCTACTTTTTCACATTGTTCGCTGCCTGTGTCTTTCTCACGGTTGGCTTCACATTCCTTACTTTCTAGGTGTTCATATTGCTTCATGCCTGGATCTTTCTCTTGGTTTGCATCAGGTTCCTTGCTTTCTAAGTTACCTACATCATCAGTGTACGTATCATTTCCTTCGATGGCCGCTGATTGTGGATTTTGCAGGTTTTCAGGCATTTCTATGTGTGAACTGCTCTCTTGGATGACTCCTGGTTTATCATTCTCCGCATCTTCAGATTCTTTTTTGTCAATCGCCTCCGAGTTTTTGTTTTTCAGGTTTTGTGTTTTCTTTATAGCTGCATCTTTCCCTTTACTGGCTTTTGATTCCTTACTGTTTGGTCCACTCGAATCTTTCTTCTGTGGTTTTTTCTTTGGATTTTCACACATCAAGAATGCTCCAGAGCACGTGTCCTAATAAAATGCAAATTTGCCAATAATGTCATAATCAATGAATAAGGATTTCCTCCTAAACATGTTAGTGTAAACATAAATGTACTGTCATACCCATATTTATTCGAATAGACCCCCGTGTTGTCCACTATTATATTAGCAGGCAGTAGCAACAAACAATTCTTAAATAAAAGTGTTACAAATATATCAGTAATCATAAAAGGAAATAGTTCTCGTATGCAATTGTGTTAGTTTTGGCCAACAGTTTGAAAGATCGTTTCTGCACATATAGGTCAACTAAACCTTATGAACTTCTAAAGTGTAAGTAAGTAGAAGACTACCTCGAACTGAAGAGAATTTACGTTTTAATCAATTGCTCATGGTTTTAATTCGCGACACATAAACTTGAATGCTTTTGAAATGTTTGTCTTATGAATACTGACTCGAGTAATTTATCGTGATCATGAATAAAAGTCGATGACTTTACAAGTTTGTTTAGATGAAACATCTGAACAAAAACAGTATCTCTACAGCAGCAGCAGCAATAACAACAAAAACAACAACAACAACAACAACAACAACAACAACGAAATAACAACAACAACAAAACATCATCAACATCGTCATCTACATCAGAAATCAAATTACTTAAACAACAAAATATTTCTGATACAAATTCAAATGTAGCAAAAATGACAAACAAAACATACGTCAGTTGTATCAATCATGACATCCTCGTTTGTTATGTTTTCATGATAACATTCGGCATCATGAAGTAATTTTAGAGCTTTTTGTAGATCATCAGTTACCCTTCGACTGTCTTTTTGCAGAATTGTATCCCATTCGTTGAACGCACTTAGTTTAATCATCGGTATTTCATCACCATTTTGAAATACTGGTGTCCAACAAAATCTAGATGTTTTCGTCATGTACATCTGCTGTCGTTTGAATTTCTTCCGTAATCCTTTTGAACATACAATGGTATTGGTTAAGAAAATTCCAGGGAATAGATTGATTGCCAAGAAACATAAAATTGAAATTCTTATTCGCCTACACTAATTTCAGGGTTGGCGCATTAAAATCATGCAACTGTATGAGACAAGCAATACATATGTATGACTATTTATCTGCAGGTTATAAGCACTTAGGAATTTTGAATCCCGTGATGCAACAGCATTAACGCTACAAGAACAACACAGTTGAATGGACTAAACATTTGCTGTTTGCCAATAGTAAGAAATGTATGTGATGCGAAATCATGAAATTATTCCACATCCCAACGTTTATGAAAAATACCGGTATTTCCTGGAGTGGAGTTCCCCTTAAATTCCCCTCTAAGACCTTATTGAGTTGTCATTTGAAACGAATTTCGTTCATAGAAAGCAATTTGTGAGGCCTCATACTGTAGGCCGAGCTCTGTGGCTTATTCTAGAGTGTCTTGATGTTATGTTTTAATAAAATATTAACTTATCAATTGTGGTTAATATAAAATAATTAGGCGCCGATAAAAAAAATGCGACTGACAAGCTTTTCGTGGTATCTGGAAAGGATTTTTTGTGGTATCATGTGCAATTTTTTAAATAGGTCAACTCAATTGTTTCACAAATGAAAAGCAACGTACGAGGCAACGTATTAAAATGAAAGAGAATAGAAGAGACACACGTTACTAAAAGCCTCGATCTCTTGAAACCCTAACTATATATCCGTGTTGCGTACAAATAAATCGCGTGTTGGTACTCAAGAGGTGAAAGAAATTAAATATTAGCATGTATTCTATCAGTTCAGCTCATAAAAGAAAATTGTGATATGATCGATATCGAGACTTCAATAATTTATCGTACACATGTAGTAGTACTGACAAAACATTCCGTTTAATAAAGTTTCCATACCTCCTTCTGCTTTCTTTCTTAACTTGGCCTTTGTCTTCTTCAGTATTCTCCTGATGTTTATAAATTTATATTTATCGGTTGAAAAGTAAAAAAGGAAAGGATGAGCCAATGAACTTAGTGGCAGAACTGTAACTGCTATCCATGCATACACGATGCCTGACAATTTCACTCCGGCAATACCCACGAAGGTAACAGAGACAATTGGTAACCAAACTAGAATTTCTGCACCAATTATACACATCACCATGATTATCATCTTCTTTTGAACACGTGACCGTCGGTTTTCACTAGCCTTTTTACTACTCTTATTCTTACAAACCAGTATGATAGTGTAGCATGTTGATATTATAATAAGGTATATCGCTTCGAGCATAGTAAACATCACAAACGAGTACTCCCAGCCAGGAGGTCGGTCATGTCGAAAGTGGAATGGCAAGCAGACAGAATTATCGCCATAGAAGTGTTCTCCAAAATAATTGATGGGACACACGGGTAGAATGGCAAATACCAAATGAATGGTTATGCCAACGGCTGTAATTGAACCAGCTCGCTTGCGACTCAAACGGATCATCTTCAACGGATTAGAAAGAACTATGCACCGTATTACAGTCATGACAGTCAATACATAGAGTGATATCTGAACTGCCATAGTTGCTAGAATTCCAATACTTTTGCAGAAAATACTACTACGCCATATTATATCATTAATTACATAGTCGTCTCTGTAGAATCCGTCAACACTGCCAATGATAATCAAATATACACCCTTTAGAAGATCAGCTATTGTAATAATTAGAATCATGGTGTTATCAACTGATTTGAGCTCAGATCGATGTTCCTTCTGCAGTCGCCATGCTAAACAATATAGGTTTAGTAAAAATGACAATATACCAATTAACCAAGCGAGGACACGTACAGCAGTATTTGGTAGTAAATCATTACAAGAACGAAATACGTTGGCTTCAGGCAAGCATTCTTCAATCCCTTCTTCTGGAGTACCAGCAATACAGCAAAGGGCATACACATCGGAATACCTTGAAGAACAAAAATAACATTTAGGATATATCGCCTCACACCCCAACACTCTAAAAGTTTTGTTTTTCCCTGGTTTGCTCTATTGATTAAACAAATTGTTTATACGCCCACCTAGGACGAAGGGTCCTAACATTGTTTTAACGAGAAGTGCGCCCATGAAATAAACGTTTGTGGCTACTTCGTTCAAGAAAAATTCAAAAAATTTTCAGCTAAAATCAAGAAAATCATTCAGGGTCTTTGTAAAATAATATTTGAAATATCTTCAGTTTAGCGAGAATGATGTCATTTGCGTCATGTTCACTATATCAACTTCATGTTCGTGATGAAGGTACTTTAGATATGTAAATGCGTGTGTAAACAGTTATTTTTACTGGCCTTATTGAACCCAGACAAGGGGACGGGGGGGGGGGGGAAAGCTGATATCAGAACAGTACCTTTTGATAGTTTTTTAATGAATGTATCTTGAAACAAATTTAGTTGTGTCTCTTGAGGTCAGTGAAACAATTTTACTTAATTAGCTATGATAATTTAGAAGCAGAAGCAGAAAACTTTCCTAAAGTTCCTTTTCTGGTCAGTCCTCGGCTTTCAATCATTGTAAAAAAAATATATCAAATTTATGATAATGATCAATGTCTCAAGGTGTCGTGAAACTGAGAATTAGGGTTAGAATCAATACATTCAAATTCTCTGCTAAAATGGTGTATGAAAAACGTATATGTATATAACACTCGCTATTTTCATTTGATATTAATATAAAATCATTAACTAAGTTCTTGCCAAAAGCGACACAGGAGTTAAATACAAGGATTCAAACAACTTACAGTAGTTGCAGATTTGTTAAATCTGAAAACAGGTCTCTCTCGAAATAAACAATTGGATTGTTTCGGAGATCACTGCAAAATGAAATCATATTTAAATATATTATTCCGTATGAACCAGAGATTACTTGCGTTAGTGTGCGTGCATACTAGTCTTATTTGCAATACAGTGCAATCCCGAAAACTTTATTGCATATCTGTACACACATGATATGCAAATGATGGTGCGATCGTTCTTTGTACTTGAAAGGGCGTGATTGCACAGTATTGTTTTTTAAATTTTCAGTTTCGGATAAGCATATGTACCATATGTACCCCATGCTGCGAGATTGACAGTGTAGGTACATTATTAAAATCCTAACCGTTCTCATATATGACTTACACAGGTTATAAGGCACAGTCAGTTCAACGTTTTCAGCATTGACTTTTCGATCTGTCTTCGTAGACAATGTTATCTGAATGACAATTTCATAGTTACAGCAGACCACCAGGTGGTAGAATAATGTGATATTCATAACTTAGACAAGATTTCCTTCAGAAAAAAATAGTAGGTAGGTCGGATTTTTAATATAGGTTTGTTCAATTTTGGGGTGTGAAATAAGACAAGATACTCGTTGGTCAAAGTACTCTTGTGATATTTTGATGAAATGTACACGAAGTAAAAGAGGACACTTACACGTGAAGTTGACTAACGCAATGTGCAGACTGTACTAAATAAATTCCACTTACAGTTTTAAAACTCTCAATTTCCCTGGAATGAGTTTATTTCAAAAAAATAGATGAACAAAGATACTTTGGCAAGAAAGTTAATATATGTAAATTTTCATCTTTTACCTTTTTGAATATACAAATATGTTTGGGGTTCTTTGGCATAAACTAAGGTTGATAGGGTTACCGGAAAGACGCCATTGCTTTTAAAAATATATAATTTGGCTTTTAGTGGACAGCTGTAACTATAACAATTCCATTCTGATGAGGATCGTCACAAGATAGATGGAAAGCTCAATACTAAAATATATGAACTGCTTATGCATTTTAACATGGGTCATTTGATCTACGAAGGTGATGAATAATTTGGACATTTTTAAAATTGGATATAAAGTTACAGTGATACAATCAAAAGTTACATGTTATCTGAAAACATCACATTTTTATAGTGGGTCTGATGTGTGATTTTAGTGAGTACCAAGAACGTCCTGTGTCACTTGCTGTGGAAATTCACCCGGTCAAATGAGCTCAGCTTCAGCTTCTGGTCGAATCAGAATAGAGTATGCAAATAAGGATGTTGCGGACTGGCTGATTATGTAGAAGGGGTGCAGAATTTGGATTTGAAGTTTACAACCCTGTTTCGAATAAACGCTTGTCACTTCATGCATTTGGGCGCCCAAAGCGTAGAATTATGACTATAGCACATATTACATTGCTTGTTTGACGTCAATAGTGTCTTTTGAAAAGTGGCAGTTTACTTAAAGTCTCGTCGACTGATTTCCAATATGGCGTCGGTCATAATACTCATTAACATATTCATTTTGTTTTCAAATTACAAAAAAAAAATCATAAAAAATAAAAATGAAGATGTGCTGACTTGAAATTAACAAACCTGAGTAAGCTACCCCCTGCGCATCAACACACCAGATATCAAAGCAATCTAACAAGAAGTTTTCACGGAGATGATGAAAATGACATTTTATGAAAAAAAATCATAAAAAAATGAAAATGGCACAGATCAACTTGGCATGAACAAAGCTGAATAGCCTCCCCCCAGGGAACATGCACACCAAATATCTAAGAATTCTGACTGTCACTTTCGGAGAAAATAATGAAAATATAAAAGTTTGATGGACACCTATGATTCACTCTACTCTCTATACTCTATACAACCTATACCTAAAGCTACGCTTTCAGCTTTCGCTGACAGCGGAGCTAATAAAAGCTTCTTCTTGTTTTCCAATTGCAACATGTGCTTAGATGATACATTATACAAGATCATAAGTGTGTTGTATTTAACATTTGAATACAATTAGACATAACAAATTAATTCATAATTTCATTTTCTTTGTAATCCAGCTTTTAAACACAAAATGTACTCACAGTAGATGTAATCTTTTCAGTCCAGAGAAGCTCTCACGAATCAGTTTATTCAGTCTGTTTTCTGACAGGATTCTTGAAATAAGAAGAGAAATAAAATTCAAATGTCTCGCCATCAGAAATAAAATAACATTACAGCATAACATCAGATACCAGATTTAGACTAAATGCCTTCCATAAGGGCAAAGTCTTTAAATTTTCGTTCCTATACACATTTATTTTTATTGGAATACAACATAACATATGGGATTAGTTATGTTTGATTCTTGTAGAACATTGAATTGAATTTGAAGAGCATTTTAAGATATAGCGTCATTACTGAAAAATCGTTAATTATGTAAATGAATTAATAAAACCTAAAGCTACAAGACCAAGATTTTCGATACATGTGTGGCAAATTATATTGAGGTATGCATTCCTAAGATATAGCCCAAATGGAAATCTGAGATACATATGTAAAAAATTATATTGAACTTGAAGCTTGCACTCTTCATTTAGTTTAATTACAAGAAATCATTAATTATGCAAATGACTGATTAAAACTTTCAGTTTTTTATGATGTGTAATGTTTAAAGTATGAACCAAATTATATACAATTTGAAGAGTGCATTCTTCTTAAGGTATAGCCTAATTACCGAAAACACATACACATACATACACACAGACAGACAGACAGACACAGACAGACCGACAGACAGACAGACAGACAGACAGACAGACAGACAGACAGACACTTTTCATCCCTAATGTACAACCAACCACATAGAATATGATAATGGTATGTGCATCTATACTTACAAATACAGTAGATTTCTAAGACCATTGAATATATTAACTGGTAAGTTCTGTATTGAATTATCCGACATGTCACTGCCGTCAAAATAAAAAAGTAATGTGAATATGCACATTTTAGTTATTTATAATACTGCATTGCATTGCATTGTATGTATGTATGTATGTATGTATGTATGTATGTATGTATGTATGTATGTATATGTGTGTATGTATGTGTGTATGTATGTATGTATGTATGTATATATGTATGTATGTATGTATGTATGTATGTATGTATGTATGTATGTATGTATGTATGTATTGTTATGATGCCCATATTTTGTGAATGTATTTATTTGAAATTAATTTAATGATCTTGGTCGACAGGGATGTCTTGGTCGAGAGGACATATCTAAATTAATGCTGGTATATGCTGTGTGCAAAGTACGTCATATTGGAGAGCGCCCTCGTTCTCCCAGGTGAAGATTAATGTTCCTGGAATACAAGATAATAATTAATGCAAATCAATCTATCTATCTTTCTATCTATCTATCTATCTATCTATCTATCTATCTATCTATCTATCTATCTATCTGTCTACCTATCTATGTCTATCTATCAATCTATCTATCTCACTCGTTCTTTCTCTCATTTCATATGTATGAACAAAGAGAGTGTATATTATATTTTTATATTTGTCTGTCTGTCTGTCTGTCTGTCTGTCTGTCTGTCTGTCTCTGTCTGTATGTCTGTATGTCTGTGTCTGTGTCTGTGTCTGTGTCTCTGTGTCTGTCTGTATGTATGTATGTCTGTCTGTATCTCTCTCTCTCTCTCTCTCTCTCTCTCTCTCTCTCTCTCTCTCTCTCTCTCTCGTTCTATATGACACATATATGTGTCAACTTGGTGACCTTCAAGTTACAATCTACTTACAGATAACCCAAAAATGTAAGATAATTGAGTGTGACATTACAGGCATCTCTCACAAAATACCCACGGTTAAAGGTCCTGGAAATAGAACACATCAGTAGTTTAGAATATTGCCAGCTAATAAAATATAACTCTTTTGGTGACACAAACCTCAACAACAATTTACCAAATATACTTTATCATGCACATAATGCACATAAATTATCATATAATATATATATTTTTTAGATTTTCGTTGAATTAGGCAAGCTTAAGTGCCGTACGTGTAGCAACGTATTATTCCAGTGATTTTTATCTGAACTACAACAATTAAAAAAGTTAAACAAATAAAAACTAAAAGAAAATGTTAAACACATATACTACGTGACAAGTTTAATGTATACATGGACAATTGAGAAACATATAACATTATATGAACGCAGCATTATCAGAGTTGTCGATATTATTTACACTTACAGACTTCTCACTTCAGGACTCAAGTCATGCAAGTCATTCAATGACGTATTGAGACATTTGGCTTCAAGGTTCCTGCACGAACAACCATCTGGGCAAACCACATCTTTTGAAATTGAATTGAAATGTTACCAATATCTATATATCATCTCCCGATAGGGAACTTGCAAACACGCAATGTTGAATGTTGCATCATGGGAAATGTGATAATAAATGCTAATCAATTAGTATTATGAACAACATTGTTATATTGTTTATAACCACAAATGATCAATCCATAGTCACCCTGACCATTGTGGGAGGTTTATTTTATCAGTAGCTCCAGATTAGGTAATACGATAACTTCAGATAATCCCATAATCCTTTGCGTCTGAGTATACTCAGTCTGGATTGTAAATTCCATATTTCGGCCGTATTTTCCGAGTCGATACGTGATGTGGGATATAGCCATTGGAGCAAGGAATCAGGAATCTGACATATAGTCTTATGAATGACAAAACCAGGAGGGGATTTACTTATTATGTGCATAGACCCACTCAGTTTGCTATTTGGAATTCAGTTTTAAGGTATTGTATTTTTAATTTAGGTAGAGAGTGTATTAATTTATGAAATGTTATAGCATTCAATACACGTGAATGTTTCTTCCAAAAAGTTTAATTGTAACAAATAAGATAAACGCAAGTTTTAAGCTCATATAATTATGGAGGTGGGAAAGTTAAATATGTACAGTATCTTTCCAGGGTAAAATTACAAGAGATGTCTACAACTGAAAATGGGAAAGAAACATTCCTGTGTATTAGCATAGACGACCGGAAGTGTAGTTGTCGACATTAGAACGCGTTATCGCGCGACTTCGTTCCATTTGACTCCACAGTGATGTGTAGAATTGTATTGCAGGTAGCGAGAATTATGGACACTTTCGTTGACAAAAAAGGAAACTGAATAATAAATGGATGTACTAGCTATGCATAGAACTAAGGCCACACACTAAAATACTGACACTAGACTTAAAGTCTCGAAAACCTGGTAACATATTCAAAATCACACTGCCAAAAATCATTAAAAATACTATGACCAGTCGATAATTAGAATAAATAGACAACACTGTCTCTGCGATGTAACTGTCTGGAATGTACGCTTATATGTGATTTCATCATACATGTTTATGTAATGACTGTACGACATACCAGACGAGCTGTGTCTGTTCACTGTTCTGTTTACATTGCTTGTTGTGATCGATTGGCAATCTATGAATTGAACAGTAATGTTTAATTTTAAACGTGTTTAATTTTTTCTTGTAACCAAAACAAGTCTATTTCATTGAGGCTAAATGTGCGACAGTGTTTTCAAGTTTTAACTTTGATGTACATTATTTGTCGTACCCATGTTGTTTTTTGCATGTTGTATGCCTGGCGCACATGCCATGAATCAAAATGAAAACGTAGATTTAAAAGGTATCTTATTATTTGTAAAATCAAATGTTTAGTCATTACAAATCACGATACACACCTTTAACAATAACATCATAGAGTCAGTTTGATATTTATAAACAATTAAAATTGACCATGACGTCAGAATTACAGTAGTATTAATTGTATGAATTCCATATTAATCTACTTGGGTGTCAGACCCTGGGAATATGAATGACTATGTATATAGAATGAAAGAAAATATACTGTTGAAAACAGGAATTCTCGCAAATCTGTACAGTTATGTAACAACGTTAAGCACAGTTTACTGTCACTCCTTATCTCAATACACTTTTACATGTAACATAGCCAGTGTCCTAGAATTGAATACCACTCATTCTTTCAGTTTCTTTCATAAATAACACTATATTGAAGAGAGAAAAGAGTTTTGTTGCTGTCTTAAACAGTTCATAAAAAGCACTGGGATGTAGCTACCATGACCGATTTCATATTTTAACTTTTTGAGAGTTAGAAAAACCGTGTTGTCTACTTACTTGGTGGGGTATTATTTAATTGTTTGCATCTATAGAAGTTCTTGCAGTGTTAGTGATAACAAAACTACTGATAAAACATTAAGGTTCCACCGCCTGAAATGATTTACCCTAATATTATCAGATGCGATTTATAATAATTTGGTGATATTGATCTTT
>NC_135567.1:10066983-10089483 GCF_964340395.1 Glandiceps talaboti | reverse complement strand
GAGGGTCTATGTATATAATAATAACACATATGAAAATGGTCACAACTACAATAAACTTATTGGATTTTTCTCATATTTTTAAAATTCTTATTGGTGAACTTCAAAAAATTACACTGTTTTTAATTTCAAACAATTATCAAATGATACACAAATATTTCATAAGATATATGTATATAGACATAAAATCTTCTTTTTTATCTATCATGTACACAACAAACATGATATCTAGATAACATTTTGTTATGATTTCAGAAAATGAAAGTATCATATTACTGGATTACTTGAGTCAAAACCTCCTAAGCTTGAGCAAGTAAAACCATATAATTTTTGAATAAACATATTACAATGATCCCAAGAAAAATGTCCATTAACTATTAAAAACGACCACCACTACAATTAAGTTATTAAATTGTTCACATTTGTAAGTTTGTTCCTGTGAATTTTCTCATTCTCATTATATTGTATTTGTGTTCACGGGTTATACAATTACTGTAGTCATTTCAGTGCTAAGCAGATTTATACTTACCACACACTGCCGGTATACTAGTATCATAACAAGTTGACGTGTCATCACATATATCACTTTGGTGAGTACATTCCCTGCTCGCACATTGGAACATATACTCAGGACATGTGATGTTAACTTTCAGGATGAATACCACACAATAGATAATAATGAACACATTATGTTTGAATAAATGACCAATTTACATTATAAGTAATAATATAAGCTTATGCCTTTTATAATATCTGAACAGTAAAATTGTTTTGCTTAATAGCACCTGATTTTAAGCATATAATTAATGCAGCAGATGTTACAGTATTATTAAAGTTATAAGAACAAAATAGATTGACTTTTAAACAAGGTGAACATTACAAAAAACTTGATTGTCATTATATATGAGGTCAGAATTAACTTATTGTTTATTAATCTTTACAACACAGGAACTTGGTGTCACAGTAACGCTGTATGAATTGATGTGGACATTTTTTTTTTCAAAATGACATCACACATAACAACGTACTATAAAGAATATGAACTACCTTGTGATAATATTCCTGTTGAGGTGTTTATGTATGGCGACTCTCCTGTATCCGAACCTGTTAAATTACATTTGGATAATTGGTAAGTGCATGGTCAAAAATAACCATTTTTACTTCAATGTACTAAAAAAGGATAAATGCATCTAATGTTATCCAAACTAAGGTGAATTGCACAAGTTACATTGGTAAAAAGTTCAAACAAAAACACAACGAAATTGAAATGTAATAAATTTTCCCAAAGCAAGAAAGAAATCCAATATTTGATGAGCAAATACATAATTGAGGTCAATTAATGAAATGTGTAATTGTCTTAGATGCAGGATGTATAAAACGTTATCAAAGTATCATCTAATTTTACACTAATGCTTATTATCCTATAAATAACCATGGAATAAAGGATACATATTTACACCTGTCCTGTTCTTTGTGAAACTAGTGTAGCAATGGTTGAACTTGTGTGATATTACCAATTATCTTGTATCTATGTATATTAGGCTCTTGACGTAGGAGTTGTGTATTTAAGGATACATATATGCTTCTTATTCACAAAATAAATATGTGAACATTCTTAACTGAAACAATTACCTATCTCTGATCACTGTTTTGGGGTTTTAAATACATTTGAATTGTGTTAAAACTTACTGATGTTAAAGCTGCTAATTGCTTCTTGTTTGCAAATAAACAGAGAGGACAGGTTTGCATCACATAATATGTCATACCAGTGGTTATGTGAATGCAAATTTTCAATGTACAGGGCAGTACAATCTTGATGAATACTCCCATCTGGCTGTGATCTACAATGTAAATCAAGATAAATTTTATCAACTGGTATAATTTTGTATATACACACATACACGGCCATGTTTCAATTTCGAATCAACACATTGTGTGGTACTTTGCCCAGTAAATGTCCTTTCTGAATACATTTCGAGCGTACGTTCCTGTAATTTACATTTTGTCGTCTTTCATTTTGGATACATACCTAACCTATACTGTTAATGTCTTATATATCTAATTACAACATACTCTACAAAATTGAGAGAGAGAGAGAGAGAGAGAGAGAGAGAGAGAGAGAGAGAGAGAGAGAGAGAGAGAGAGAGAGAGAGAGAGAGAGAGAGAGAGAGAGAGAGAGAGTGTGTGTGTGTGTTTCATAAGTACCCTCTTGGTCACACGGTCAATGTCAAATATTATGAAGTATTTCATCTTCATTCAACCCTTATCTACAGACACTGTAGCCCTTTAACTTTAAAAACTTCAAATACAGAGAGACGTGTGTATATGATTGTAACTGTAAACGAATGAAGTGCAGGTATGTGTCATAGATGTGATATTAATATTGCAATGCCTGTTTGCAATGGAGAAAAACTTTCCGAAAAGTCTTCCAACTGTGTTAAATTTATGGGCGACAATGGGGAATTGGTTGTTAGTTCTTGAGAAGAGGACATGCCAGTGAAGAATACAATCTGATAATATCACAATAATTTGCCCTTTCTATTTGGGAGACAGATTATTCTGGCAATCATTTTGTTTGTGGATATTCTAAGTGGAGAAAGGTAACCAGTTAATCATAATTCTATAATATATTATCAAAGCTAAAACATCGGATATTACTGAGAAATCAGGAAGAAAGTCTTATGCACGAATAAAAGTCAGAAAAAATGAACTCATACCACTCTAGATCATAATAATATAATATAATTCATTTAAACCTATCTTACCCTGTTGTACTCCAATCAGAATACAAAAAAGGTTTCCCATCTGTCCAAGTGTATTTCCCTTCTTTATCCCCATCTGTTAAACCTACGCGGAAAACAATGTGCAGATAGGTATGATACAGTGCATTGCAGTTTACTGTTACAGACACACAGAAACAACAAAGCAATTCATGTTACCCTTTAAGAGAACAAGATGGGAATTACTTGCTACATATAGTGTAAGTGAAGTAAAGTATTTTAAGACACTATAATTATATGCAGGCACATTAGACACAATGTAGCAAGAAACTGAATTCATTCAATCTTGATATATTACAGTATACAAAATGCTAACATATGCATGTTAGTTATTGTTGTTGGTGTGGTTGTATTAAAGTAAAAATGAACCTGCAACGAGATGTAGAAATTTCGAAGTGCACATTTTCCCAATTACTAAAAGTGAAACACTCACCAATATAAATCCAACTCGTGAGATGGTCTAATGTTAGTTCGTGCAGGAACTGGGCTTCAGATTCTGAAGAAATGCTTGCGAGAGATCCATTGCTTTCTCTACACTTAGTCTCACTCTCCATCCAAGTAAGCAGAGATGCCTCATTGAACAAGCGATAGCAAAGACCCATGTGCAACATCCATGTTGGTAAACATGTAAAATCTATTAAACCGAGAACGGTACTATAGATGTGGTTTCAAGAAAATATGCCACTTTGTTTATGAAACGTTTGGTAGTCGTACACCCCCCAGACACACACATATACCCACCCATGTATATATCATTGAATATTTTGTCAAGGTAGAATATGTTAAAGCCTTGGTTACTGAGTTGTATTATTACTTACTCAATAAATTCGTGTCATTTGTTTTTCGCTTCACCTGATGATAATTGTAGATGGCAATAAACCCCAGACTGTAGTCATTGATATCATTTGAAGTAAAGCTGATGAACATTTCATTAAAATCAGATAATATGGTTGCTGGTGGAGGCCTGTGATTACAATATCGTCTTCTTAGTCCATGACTAACGGTATTACCACTGTAAACCTCTATATTATCGGTTAGACAGTCACTAATGACTTTTCCTACATCGAACTCTTGAAAGGTAATATCAATGTATGAATGTGCATCAGCCTGTAATTGCCATGAACAACGCATCATTTCTGGGTAAGGTATTGGGTAGTCCCTTGTGGAAATTATACCAGATGTATAGTTTCTGCATAACATTCCACTGATGCACACTCGTGAGATGTCTTGACAGTTTGTAACATCTGTAAAAAGAACACTACATATATCATCATCATCATCATCATCATCATCATCATCATCATCATCATCATCATCATCATTATCATCATCATCATCATCATCATCATCATCATCATCAACATCATCATCATCATTATCGCTTTTAAGAAGACATTTATTCATTTATGCCCTAATTACATTGTAAGGTTAAAATATATACACAGGCTCTGAAATAATTTAATGTTAAAATACATGTTTACACGTTTGTGTTTTGAACGGTTCGCATTAAAGTCTTTAAACTATGTAAAGTAATTACTTATATTAATTCTGTATCAGGAAAGAAAAAAAAACGCGTGATAAATCACTGATGTCCATGTAAGTAATAGCACGTTACAAGTTAATGTGGAGTTGGTTATTGTTTACAGTACATATTATATTATTTATTGCCCATGTTGATTCGAAAAGTTCTATATTGTGTTCTTGACTGTAGTATTGGAATTCAAAGGTTACTTTTGATCGGATACGATATTTAAATATTTCTAGAGGGTTTGTTTGAGGTGAGTTGTTCACGCTGTTTCTTCTTGCGAGGTGAATGACCATCTTTGCAGTAGAAGAGATGTAGGTAAACAGGTTCAGAGTTTGTGTATCGTTGAAAGCCTTGCTTTTACGTGGTGGGTTGATTAAAAACCAGTGTCCTGGAATGTTGTAATTGTCATTTGCAAGTTGTGTGGATATCCTGGTTACAGTAGTGAGTAATCCTCGAATATTAGTACACTCTATGAAAGTATGCAGTAGGGAATCTGTGTCACCACACAATGGACAGTTAGGGTCAGACCGGAAGTTTGCTCTGTACAGAAAATTACTTGTTGTGTATGCACCATGTGCAATTCTCCATTGTAGGTCTCCTTCCCTCTTGGTAATTAAAGGGTAGTAGCAGGCTTTGAAGTTTGGACGAACGGATGATGGCAGACTAAGGATATCCCTCCAGACTGTATCAAGTTTGTTAGTTTGTTTGGTGTCATGGAGTACAATTATGAGATACTTATAGATGGCCCCTTTTTCGAATTTGTACAGTGGTAGATTCAGTTCTGTAGATCGATGGAGATCAAAAGAATACGTTGATGTAGTCAGCTGTTGGTTTTCGAGGTTGCTTTCGAAGTAGTTGTTAATAATTGTTTTCATATTGGTTGGTATGGCCTGATGTATAGTTTCCAGTGTGAGAGCGAGGATTCGTTGGGAGTGAATCCTAACTTTGTGTTTTAGGTCAGTTGTAGTTAGCCAGCGTTTATTTTCGATGTCGATGAGATCAGCGATTGTTGTTATGTTGGCCTCCACGAAGTGTGTTAAAGTAAAGGGACAAGAACGGATTGGGTGAAGAATCATGGGGTTCTGAAAAAGAGATTCGTTCATAATGTCAGGCACTGTTTGGGGTTCTCCATTGCGGATTTTTTCGGTTGAGTTCCAGATAAGCAGGGTTTCTTTATAGAAGGGTGGGATGTGGGCATTCCGCGCATCTGTGTTTACTGTTGCTAATAATTGCTGTCCGTAGCGAAGGTTTGCAACTTTTTGGAAGTAATGGTCCATGAAGTAGAACGTTGGGTGTGGATAGTCCGTATACAGGTATCGTTGAATATGATTTAGTCTTAGTGACATTACACGAGTTGCGAGGTTTACAAGTCCCTGGCCGCCTCTATGGAGAGGTAGATAGAGGGTTTCCGCCGGGATCCAATGGCGTCCTTGCCAGATAAAACGGAGAAGTAGTGACTGCAGGTGGGTAAGGTCATCCTTAGTTGGAGTGATACAGGTCAGCCTATGTAATAATTTGGAGACAACTAATTGGTTGACGACGAGTACGCGACCTCTGTATGACATATATGGCGCGAATGATGCCCAGTACTTCAGCTTGTTTTCAGTATTGTTGGCAAGTTCTGTTATGTTTTTTCTTTGGTAGTCGTAGGTATTTCCGAGGTGTACTCCGAGAATTTTTAAACCGTCTGTGTTCCATTTAATTTCCAATGGGTGATCGGTTCTGTTACGCCATTGTCCTACCCACAATCCCTTTGTTTTTTCGAAGTTAACTTTAGCATTCGATGCTTTTTCGTAAACGTTGAGACAATGTTTAAGTGTTTGGAAGTCTGGTTCATTCGTGATCATGGGTTCCACATCGTCGGCGTACGCTGATAAGGAAATTGTGTGATTTGGAGTTTCGGGGATTGTGAGTCCGGTTATACCTGTTGTTGGATTACGTAATCTGTTCAGTAGTGGTTCAAGCGCAATGACGTATAGTTGTCCTGAAAGTGAGCATCCTTGTCGAATTCCACGCTTAATATCAATCGGGGCAGTGAGGGTGTTGTTAATACGAATAAGGGATTGGATATCTGTGTATAGTGTTTTGATGTATGAAATAAAACGGTCTCCAAAGCCGAAGGATCTGAGAGTGTTGAACAGGTAGTCGTGATGGACGCGATCAAAGGCTTTTTCTTGATCAAGGGCAATTAATCCCAATGGTGTATCTGTGTCGTTGGCATGGTAGATGGTATCTCGTAATAGATGTATATTGTCGAAGATGTGACGTCCTGGAATGCTGCAAGTTTGATCTTTGTGAATAATATTGGCGATGACGGAGCGGAGTCGTAATGAGAGAGCTTTAGCGAGGATTTTGTAATCCGTACACAGTAAGCTTATTGGTCGCCAATTTTTAACGAGAGAGTTGTCGCCTTCTTTCGGGTGTAAACTAAGTACTGCTCTCTTGCAAGAGATTGGTAGTTTTCCATTTTCAAGGGATTGGTTAAAAACTTCGTGAATGTCTTTTCCTAAGATGGGCCAAAATGTTTTATAAAACTCGCAGGGTAACCCGTCAATTCCAGGGCTACGATCCGATGACAGTTGCGACAATGCTGTGGTAAGTTCTGCCAATGTGATATCATTGTCTAGGTAATCCCGGTCAGTTTCATTTAATTGTGGTAGGTTTTCGTGGAGTATATTTTGTGCTGTCTGGTCAACTGGGTCTGGAGTGTATAATTCTCTGTAAAATTTCGTTATAATGTCACGTATCTCGTTTTTATCCTCTGTTATAGTGTTATCGTCGCGTTTCATGTGAATGATTGATTTTGATCTGCCTTTTTGTTGCTCGAGTCTAGAAAAGAATTTGTTTGAGGTGTCACTCTCACGAAGTAAATGTTGGCGGGCTCTAACAGCTGCTCCATTACTCTCCGTTTCTACTAGTTGCGTGAGGATGTTTACCTTTTCATGGTATTCAGTCATTAGGCTATTGTCTTGGTGCATTTTTTTTCTCTAGTTGACACATCTCTCTTTCCAGCTGTTGTTTGTATTGTTTGTGGTCTTGACTTTTAGCGATACAATATTGCTGAGTCAGGAGTTTTATTTTCAGTTTTCCGACTTCCCACCAAGTCAAGAGGTCCGCGTAATTGCCTTTTTGGTTTGCCCAATCCGACCAAAAATATTCTATTAATTCAATATAGTTCTGATGTTTTAGGATGTTCGTGTTAAGGTACCATACTGGACTGCGTTTGTCAATGTTCTTTTGAGATAGTTGTAGTGTTACGAGGGAATGGTCCGAGAATGTTTGGGCAGAGTTCTGAATTGTAACTGACGTAATCCTGTTTTGCATCCACTTACTAATGTAAATTTTGTCTACTCGTGCCTTCGCGTTGTTTCTGTGCCAGGTATAGTTCCGTGAGTTGCCATGGTAATGACGCCAGCTGTCTAAGAGTTTATGTTCACTTGTCAAATTACGAAGTATTTTACTTGTACGGGACTCGGATTCAAAGCAGTGTAGTCTATCAAGGTCAGGGTTTATGGTACAATTAAAGTCTCCACCTATAATTACTGGGTCTTCGTTGATAGTTTTCAGGAAAGAATGAAGGCTTGTAAAGCAGTGAAGGCGTTCGTTTGCATTGGAGTGTGCGTAAAGATTAATGATATGATAAGGCGAATTGTTAACTTTAACATGGGTATGTAAGATATGTCCTGGAATCGGTTCCGATGTCTGTAGAATTTCAATCTTTGTTTTGGGGGAGAATAGAATAGCTATTCCTGCACTGTTATTAGTTCCATGGGACAAAATACATTTTCCTCTCCATACGAGTGGCCATGTTTGTTCGTCATTAATGATTGTATGGGTTTCCTGGAGAAGGTAAATGTCTACTGGGTTGGATTGTTTCAGATATTCAAAAATACGGTATCGTTTCAATGAGTCTCTGCATCCTCGGACATTATATGTGAGACACGACAGGATTGAAGGTGCCATTAAGAATGTTATGAAGTACTTTGACATGTTGAACTTGAGTATGTTGGTTGTCAGGTTGTGATTTTTGTTGTCGCCATTATATGTTGTCTGATTTTATTGATCATTTTGTATATCCGTGTTTTCTGGGCGTGACTTGTAGGTTGTTGCGTTCGGTATTTGTTTAAGTGTTTGCAAAGTTCTTTCAGGTTTGGGTTGAATTCAAGGCATCTTTCGATGAATTTTCTTGAGTGTTTCACATCTTCAAGAAATTCTTTTATTGACTTTGGAGAGTGTCCGATATATCTGAAATGGTGGATTCGTTGTCGTCTGTATCTCTTGTCGATGCATCTTGTGAAAATTCGAGATCTGATGTTAGAAGTGGCGAGTCAGTATCTTTCTCTGTACTGACTTGGGTAGCTTGTTCGGTGTCTGATTGGTGGTGGTCACTTGACAATACAGATAATCCTGTAAGTTCGAGTGATGGGGTTGGAGCTGGATAGGAAGGTGTGCTCCATGAGGCCGCAGGCAGTGAAAAGGATGGTGTGGATGGGAGGGTTGAAGGAGGGGTTCGTACCCTCACTTCATCGTCATCAATCTCATTGTCGCTATTTCCGTCTTCTTTATTG
Organism: Glandiceps talaboti; assembly: GCF_964340395.1. Taxonomy (NCBI): domain Eukaryota; kingdom Metazoa; phylum Hemichordata; class Enteropneusta; family Spengelidae; genus Glandiceps; species Glandiceps talaboti. Next base: position 10,080,610 of record NC_135567.1, on the reverse strand, counting down.
TTATGCACTGGTTCAGTTAATAGTTGTGTAGTTTCTTGTTCCGGTACCAGTGTGTTATCGGTATTTTCAAACTGTTCAACTTGTTCTGTTACTTCTTGTTGTTCAGTTTCGTTGTCAGTATTATCGTTATGTTCGATTTTGTTTTCATCGATATTGTTTTGTTCGATTTCGTGTCCATCGTTACTATTTTGTTCGTTTTCCATTACATTATCATTGTTGTCGTCTTGATCTGGTTCTATTTCTAACATGTTGTAATTGTTCTGTGTGTTTTCGTTGTCGCTGTTTTTGGGTTCGTTTTTCGTTGTATCGGTTGTTTTGGTTCTTGATTTATATGTTACGTGTATCCATCCGTTATCGTTACCCCTCTGTTCTCCGTCTTGGTTATTATCGCTGACGTTAAGATGACCATTGTTGTTAGTGTTGTTGATATCGGTGTCGTCGTTATTCGTTGTGGGTGGTTGATCATGTTGTGGACAATTTCTTTGTATATGTCCTTTTTGTTGACATTTGAAGCATTTCATATCGTCGGTAGAAAGGTAAACCTTGTAGTATTTTCCTTCAAATTCTATGTAGGTTTGGCCGCTTATGTCGTTGTTATGGTCGCTACCGAGTAGAATGTATACTTGTCTCCTAAATGATTTGACGTGCTTTAGGGTTTCGATCTTACATCCTAAAGGTATTGGACGGACACTGCTTACTACTTTGCCAAAACGTGACAGCTCATGCTCAACAGCTTCATCGGAAATAAAGGGTGGCACACCTGATACAACTATTTTTGTGGCGGGTTTAACAATGGGTTCAACGTGGACATACTGTCCGCTCACCTGTAGTCCGTTTGTGCAGATCGTTTCTACCCATGTAATCGAGTTGAAGTATATGTGTATGGATCCATTTAGTCTTGAAGCAGTGATTATATTTTGTGGTCCTGTTGTTTCAGCAATGGTTTTCAGATAAGTTTCAACGGTAACGCCATCAAGTGGTTCACATTTGATCCCATGTTTCCTAGTCAGACCGGTGAAAGGTGATACGCGGGTATGGCGGTGGGCAGCCATATTGTCTTTGTGTGCCAACCACGGGCACCGGGATCAAAATCCCAGAAAATCACTGCAATCCTTAGGTATTTACTCCAAAAACGTTGATCTGATCGATGTACAATAACTAAAGAAAGTCTATTGTAAGGAATATGTGTTGCTTGGGAAAGCGTTAGCGACTAGAACGACTATGCACTGGAGCGTCGTTTTAACACGTCATTCCAGTGTCACCATCATCATCATCATCATCATCATCATCATCATCATCATCATCATCATCATCATCATCATCGTCATCCTCATCGTCGTCGTCATCATCATCATCATCATCATCATCATCATCATCATCGGCATCATCATCGCTACTTCGATATTCCCCTCTACTTCCCTCATTTACTATACTTATTGTCCTTTTCTTTAACTTCATTAAATTTGCCAAACTTTCTAGTATGATGATGATTCGTCGTTCAATGAAACAAAGTACTCAATATATTATCTGGGCGATCATGAAGTTTTATGGTTCATCATGTGTAACTATAAAGGGAGCACCATACTAGTAGGGGGGGGTATGACTAATTGTTAGGTCAAAGTATAATTGAAAACATGGACAATTTATCAAAGCTATATTGAAATATGTGAAGGAGTCTACCAGTTAGCCTGCTAGGCTACTATTTAGTCTAGTTGATTTTGCATACTGTAAAGAGATATTACACGTAGGTGATGTAATCATGACTAACGCTAAGCCTGTAAAAAATGTAGGGAGAGCTGTGAAGAAGTCTACCAGCTAGTGTTATCAAGCTAAATTATTTAAAAAATTTAAACTGCCTTCTGAATACGAATTACACGTAGATGATGTTATGACTAAGCAAGCAATATCTAAACCAATCAAATGAAAGTACCTTCTTACCGTCTGTCAGCCGTATTAAGTATTCCACGAAAATCGTATTGTAATATTGTAAGTTGTGAATCCAAGGACATGGTGTCATTACGTAACACACATTCCGACCATAGTTTAGGCATTTGCAGTCATCTTTGTACCATTTGAGACACCAATATATACAACTCTCTTTGGAGTAGTCATTATATATATATATTATATTGTTACTTGTGTAGTAAAATCGGTACGTCAGATAGAAATCAGGCACTTGGATACCTAGTAATCCCACAGAGGAATAAAATGTTTAAAATGAAGGACACAATCCATAGAATGTCACTAGACTTTGGATATTATGGGGTTAACTAATCATGCCATGACGATGCCCAATAAACTACCCACTTCTTAATTTGTCATTATTTTTTTTTATGTATATGTTAATGTAAATATTGTAAATTTCCCTTATTCAACACTGTGTTAGAAGAGCCTTTGGCTCAAGAATGTATCGGGTTTAAAAAATTAAAACAAATAAGAAAGCAAACAAACAAACAAACAAACAAACAAACAAACAGGATCCAAGAAAAGGCTCCAGTTTATTGACAGTTAGAGCCGGCAAGGACAAATGCAGACTGTACAATGAATGTTTGATTCAGATTAACAGACAACTCTGACTACAGCTTATAATCTTCGAATACAACTATGACAATGACCTATATCTTATATAAAACTAGAATTAGAAAACTGGTTTTAGAATTCTTCAATTTCACTAGGGTCAGTTCAGTTTTATAACTAAATGAATTATGATTTGACTTGAGAGAATATATAACATTGCAGACATACTAGCCATTTACAGATAACCATTTACAGATAATGTTTATTTTAATACATTAAACATTTTTATCTAAGAAAACGCCATCAATGTAAAAAGACATCATGTAAAAGGACATTTCAAGGCACTGCACAACACAATAATAACATATATTTACGTATTACACATGAGTAAAGTAAAACCACTCAAATCTGATTCCGAGGAAAAAATGAACGTTTCAATGTAAGGCCAAAAGTCAATTGCAAAAAAGGTCTAGTTAAATTACGAGTACCTGTTTTCAAAATGAACGTTTCAATGTAAGGCCAAAAGTCAATTGCAAAAAAGGTCTAGTTAAATTACGAGTACCTGTTTTCGACAACATAAACTTTTAAAAAAGATGAGTCTTAGGTCCAGACTAAACCATCCGATCACAAGTAATATGATTCACCATGCATCACTACGATATATATATAATATTATGAATAACAAATTTGTTATTGACAGAAACACGGTTTGATTTGTACCTTCAATGGTATAACATAACAATTACAAGTTTATTCCATAAATACAAATAAATGTAAAAAGTATCAACAATGCAATTTATAACATTTTACGATATGAGAGATCTCTTGTTCGACTTGTAGGATACAATGTATAAAAAATTCAAATAAAGCGTCCTGGCCTGCACGGTGTGTACTTTGTTGAGGTACTTGCAATGTAAAGGCGTATAGTGGATAAATTGGGGAAGGCAACAAAAAACCTTGAATTCACAATTATAAATTTCAGTCGCAATAAATCAATTAATCATCCAATTCACACGGCAACGTAAGTCAACTGGAACGTACCATATCATTTATAAATTCTATTTCTTTCAAAAGCATTGTAGCCCAGATATTTATTTTTTTAAATAGCAACGATAGAGACTAAAAAAAAACTTCTATACCATAAAATGTGTAAAGTGCGTTTGTATACAACTACACGACAGTAATTGACCTTTCCTTTACAATCTCTGATTTATTACACAATTGATCCAACATCCTTTGACTCAAACAATTGACAAGGGAAAAAGCTCGAAACTCACTATTCATGAAGTGATTTAATTATCTAACACCAGATATAAAATGTCCTTAAAAATGATAATAACAAGTCCAATGTTTTTTGTCTTTGATATTGTCTTGTAATATTCATAAACAGAAACGAAAGTTCAAAGAAATTATTACTATTGTCATGAAAATGGTGCAGCAAAGTATTAACAGAGTTTCCATGTAGCTTGTAGAATATTTTTGATGCACAAGCTATGCTATTCATCAGCTGCAAAACTAATCCTAACTTTAAATCAGAGGCACTTTACACTAGACACTAGGATCTCATTTTTAATTCATAGTCAGAGAATTTCAAATGTTAAAACATTTTCAGGTGGTTACTTTATCAGTCTGCAAACCAACATCCACTAGATACCACTCCTGAAAATATAAAAATGTAGATGACATTATTATTCATGTTTCATGTATATTTGTTGTTTTACTTTACAGGTAGAACTTCTGTATCTAATGTACTAAGTTAACATGCATGCGTGTAAACATGTATACGCAAATGCTAACTCACATGCACACACATGAGCACATTAAAACACACCTGCACACACACACACACACACACACACACACACACACACACACACACACACACACGCACACACACACACACACAGAACTTCTGTAACTAATATTCAAGGCATCAATCGACTGCAACATTGTTTGTGGAGATGTTGTTTCTAAAAAATATGAGTTGACTATTGTCAAGTTACTATAACAGCAGTGGGTAGCTAGGCTGAGGTCACCATTAGGTGTTGGACGGATTATCAACACACAAGTCATCGAATGAATATGAATAAAGGAAATGTGTCTGCATCAACTTTGAACACTAAGCCTTCTGAAAATATTGAAAACAAGCGTTCTTTTTTATTTTGATTTATTTTCAACATTTCAAAGTGACACAGCAGTGAGATATACATGATGTTCATGATGGACGACACATGACTATAAATTAATTACTTGTAATAAAATTTCCTGACAATCTGAATGAAGTACCATTTTTCATTTGTTTGACATATTGTATATTAAAAATCATTCTCTTTACTTTAATTTCTGGTAAAGGTCAACTTACTTTTGCATGGCGAAATTATTACACTATATCCAAATGAGATATAAGGTACCAGTTGTACAAATTAAAATAACCCCTACTGTGATGTAAATATTGCAACAATATAACTTTGCCATGTCATGTCAGTGCTATTTAAAAATTCTGATATCTAATTGCAATCTTGTTGCTTGACATTTTTGTTTTGTATCTGGATTCACTAAAGCAAACCAGAATATACTTAGAGATAAAAGACCTCTTACTCCATCTAAAAGAAATGTGATAACTTCTTTGTCAAAGTGATAATAGTATAAACAGTCAAAAATAAAAATTGGTAGTAACTAAAACACATATAAAACCTGGCCCAAACATATTACATATTAAAATACATCACGTTATGATTAAAATTCAGTTATTGATGTGATCCCTGAAACCAAAGAGTACATAATGGGGAGAAATGAATATATATCAATAAATAAACACATGCAGGTCACCCTTGTGTGTTATTCCCATCAAAAGGTGGCACATGCACATGGCGGCACCTTATTTCGAAGGGCAACATGCAGGAAGCACCTGTGTTTAGCAATGGCAACTACAGAGGAAATAAGCAACAGACAATCTTGTTGACAAATCCAATAAGGCGTCAGTGAAAAGATTTTGTTTGATTGTTTGAAATTATGTCCTCCACCTAAGTTGTCGCAAAGGTCGTATGCGAAACACAGGTGGGAGGCCAGTATAAAAAAAATGAAGAAATGGTGATCTTTGATGTTACCAAACTATGTCCCTGCACATTTGAAGTAAGGTGTCATTTTAGTAGTTATTTTAACCATTCACTGCATGCACTCCTACTCCTACAAGTTTGACTGTTGATAATGGACTTATGCAGGCCAAACCTGAGAGAGGAATCTTTAGCATTAGATGTGAAAAAAATATACACGAAGTCTTAGTTGAGTCTAAATTTTGGCACACAGAAAGCACGGGGTACGCCACCAATAACTCAGTATGCGTATGACACCATGCATATGCATGGCATTGCATGTATGTACGCTGGAAACTACGGCAATATCGTATGTGGTATGGCCAACATTTAATTTGGCCGCAACCATGACCGACAAGATAATAAAGTACTAATTTTGGGATGGAAAACTATGTATTTTATGAGTAGATCGATGATATAGTTTGACTCACGGTAATATCAACATACATACCTCAGAAGAAATATACGTAATGGCGGTCCATCTTCTTGACCATGTAGGTCAACATTGTCGATATCCTTTCGGCTTCAGAAAGTGTAAAAATCATATTCAACTTCGCTGTCCTTCGGGATAGTGATCATACATATTATACCAATCCCATGACTAGTATTTCATGATAACTTCAATGTTTGTAAGCAAATATTATATACGAGGACCGATTATAAGGTCAAGGTCCTTGCATGCAATGCACACTGATAAACTACTAATGGATTGGTGAATGGAATCTCTCAATCAATCTCGTCGATCGGTCAATTCCACAGCCGCGGAGCACAAATACCTAAATATCTATCCCCATAAAACACGGTACTACCAATCGGCTGGTGCAAACTGAGTACACCCACAGTAGACGACTAACGGGTGCGGCCAGTAGCAAGAACGTTGAAGTAAACTGGCGCCATATCATTTAAAACCTTATATGTTAAGCACAAACTGTTGAACACCATTCGCTTGTAAAAAGGAAGCCAAAGCAAACTATGTGACTAAGAAGTCAATGGGCTATATGTTTCCATGAAGTTTGGTATCTCAGCTAAGTACCACAGTAATTAACCAGTCGGTTAGGACATTATGAGTGGTAATATAAACAACGATGGATCTTTCAGTTTATCTCAATTTGCGCAATGAGTAGTTGCGCAAGGACTGAATTATTCAAATGCTTATACTAGTTATTAGATAGCGAAACATATTTTACTTAATATTTCCAACGCCGATCTGCATGGCTTATCTGGATGATTATACTTGTGGAATGGGAATCATATACGGTGTATAATGTGAAATTCGCCAACAATGAATGTACTTAAAATCAATTCCGAAAAAGTGTTAAAGTGTTAAGAAAACGTGGTAGATCATGTGTAAGTGGTGCGTGTGATCCCAGCATGTTTAAGTTTGCCTAATTGGGTTTAATTTGATGTTACCTTCAATGTCTTCAACAAACTCAACCACTCTGACCGTCAAACTGGATTCACACTCTGGATTGTCAATGTACATTTCAATATGTAGATAGGAGGCGTTGACAGGTGGATATATTGTATTCTGTCCTAATGGAAAAACCTGAGAAAATAGAGAGAGAGAGAGAGAGAGAGAGAGAGAGAGAGAGAGAGAGAGAGAGAGAGAGAGAGAGAGAGAGAGAGAGAGAGAGAGAGAGACAGACAGAGAGACAGACAGACAGACAGACAGACAGACAGACAGACAGACAGACAGACAGACAGACAGACAGACAGAGACAGAGAGACAGAGACAGAGACAGAGAGAGAGACAGACAGACAGACAGACCGACAGAATAAGAGACGTACAGAGAGTTACACCCACCACGAATTTAAGCAACTAATTACTTCATTTGCTAGATGAAATAGATAGGGTATATGCAAAATACGCGATAACACCGAATCTTTATATAGAGGAGATATGCATTTCATTATCATCAATGTATACTGCCATCTATGAAATGTGTAGCTTGTATTCTTAGATAAACTCTAACAGCCCCTAAATCACTCAATATGCAAATTACTTATTATAGTTCAAACCTATACTAACAAGCCTAAATGGTAATGTCATTCTGGGAAACACAGTTGAATTCATAATACCTTGGTTTTGGGAGTCGTTTCAGTATTTTACATCATTAAAAATTCGATGGGTTGCCAAGAAACGGCGAACCCCTTTTCACCTTTATTGTTGTTTAAGTTTGATATCATTGCACGACGGGTCTAAGCAGACACGACTATTTGTAAGATTCACACTAATTCGTTTCCTTGTGTAGGCGTACAAACAATATTGTGTGGTTCCGATTACATTAAATTTTAAAAAAGATGGGGTTGGTATAATTTTTATTTTATTTTATTATATTTTTTTTCATGTGTGAGTGTCTAGTTCTGGTTTTCCACTGTTTTCCAAATGGTTTCTGTGTTGTCTATTTCTTCCTATCAGATATACAGTCATTACAGTTTGGAATAATAGTTTTATATTGTATTTTAACGAATTCTCTACTTGTTTTGATATTGAAGTTTGTGATATTCAGATGTTATATAATTTAGTACATTCATTGATGGCAAAGCGTGCATTTCATATAGAATATATTGATGTAGGTATAAATTTAAACAAGCAAAATGCATAATTAATTTCATCCAATATCTAATAATCTTGAAATTGCATACGTGTAGATAAAGTCATTAAAATATTGTTCAAGCGTTTGTGTATCCACAAAGTATTGTTACGATCCAGAAATGCCATATTTATAATTTTGGCATTTTTTTCAAAATAACATATGATTTACCTTTAGACTACTTAATTACAAATATGAGATAACAACAGCGTGATCTACTTGTACTCATCTCTGATAAGTAATAAATGTTATGTGTTTTGATAAAACAATAAGGTGACATCTAGAACTTATATGTTATGGACATTGAGAAACAAAATGTACTCTTAGATTTTGATTCACAGCGCAACTGTTCTTGTGCAAAGTCTCTCTCTGCCAGAGTATGAGAACGTAATTCTGAGTGACGATACTTGTGTGGCTAATTCCTAACTGAGACAAGCTCGTTAGATCTTGGTACCCTAGAAAGATACTTACAGTGGAGAATCGTTTCATGTTCTGCTGATTTACGGACAAATATACTATTTAGGCACCAACACATAACATTAAGCATCGCCGGAACGTAATGCTGGGCTTGTCAACATATGACTTTACGCTCTAGACGGATTTTGCTGGCAAATAGTCAACCCAGGATTGCAGAAGCATACATTCAATTAGCACTGCTGCTACCACAGCCACCAGCACTACCCCAACAGCCAACATAAAGGTAATGCTAATCAACCTGGACTACAGAATGATAAATGCTAATCAACCTGGACAAGCTGGGAATGACATAGCTCGTTTAGAGACTAGAATAATGAATTTAATGGTAGCCCACGAAGTTGCACATTTCTTTACCTCACGATCACACTGTTGTTAGCTCCTGATTGTAATTAAGTAGTCCAAGGGTAAATTATATGTTAATTTTGGTAAAATATACCAAACTTCCAAATATGTCTTGATCGTAACACCACCTTCAAAATGACATGTCGATTGGTCGGATATTTTTTAATTGAAAAGAAAGTAATTGTTTGCACATGTTGGTGGTTCTTTTAGTCATAAAACATCTTTATTAGGTCAGATACCTTAGAATGACAGTTAAAGTCAGACGGAAACTAAGAACCATTTATTTGATTAAAAGTAACATAAGCGGTCCCGTATTTCAGAGATAAATGTTGATTTGAGACCAGATATAAGATTGTGGAATTGATAGAGATGTTGAGATTTAATTCAAATCCTGCCTTATAAGGTACCGATTTTTAAGACTATTTTTCTGGATTGCGTACTTACTAGTATTGTGTTGGTCGAGTAATGAAAACATAACAAATAAAATGAGTGTACATCGGGCCCACATAATTTATGAATGGGGTAAAGTGTATATCGAGGATGATGCACTTACCATATGTTCGTCCTCACTGTTGTAACCGTAAATCCATTGAATTCCATCAATACTGAATTGATACTTAAACCACACTCCACATTCATTGAGTATCGTAGTAACCACTTCGGCCACAGCTACAGTCAACGGAAACTTAAGCAGAATTGTAAGAACCTTGTAATGTGGCGTTAATATAAACCCATGAGCGTGCTTAGGTTCCTGGTGATGGGACTCCCAGTGGATAATTTGACTTAGTTTCTCGAAATAAGAAGCTGGTAAAATATCATTAGAGAAAACCCATCTTTGGGATGTAGCAAATACAGGCATGTATGCCTCCTTCAAACCATATCTTTTTTGTACACCTGTTAGCAATGAAGCAAAGCAAAAACATATTTCGAGTTAACATTGTTGATGATGATGCTGATATATACACAGCATGATTTGACCAGGAGTGACAGAAATCACTAGGGAAAAAGAACACAAGACTGTGGACGAACACAAACTGTTGCAAAAAGGGAAATATACACAATAAGAACAATTTTATGGCCTTTTTATGTGTACAGGAAATGCCAGGGGAACTGGAAATTTGTTTGTGGATGTAAACTATTACATAAATAATACTAGTTCTTGTATTGCATTTTCCCATCTCGTGTGGGTGCTCAAAGAGCTTTACAATTATTACCCCTGGCTCAGATCTATAGCAGCACAATGGCCCTGTATACTTCATCTCCCTGGGCAGCAAACAATCCATTGCAGCCTTTATAAGTAGTGCATAGTATTAAAGCATTCACATAGCAACTTCTATCCTACCAGGTCCCGAATTATACAACTGGGTCCGAATTATACAACTGGGTTGACTAAGGCACGGTAATTCATTTGTTTATTATCCCTCTTTGTAGCAACGTCCATTTGTATACGGTCTGATGTCTGAAGTTGTAGCTTCCATTAGGCTAGCTATTAGAAGAAGTGTGTGTGTGTCTGTCTGCCTGTCCCTCCCTCCATCCATTCATTAAACTATCTACCCGTCCATCAGCCCACCCAACCATCCACTTGTCTGTCTGTCTGTCTGTCTGTCTGTCTGTCTGTCTGTCTTTCTGTCTGTCTGTCTGTCTGTCTGTCTGTCTGTCTGTCTGTGTCTGTATGTCGATCACTCCGTCCGTCCGTCCGTCCGTCCATCCATTCATTCGTAAATCTATCCATCCGTTCGTCCGTCCGTCCATCTGTCTGTCTGTCCGCCTGCTCAGTTGAACTTCCGTTTGTTCATTTGTCATCACCTTTAAGTAAAGTGATATTTGCAGTGGGAACGTACATACGGTTGCACATCCCACTGCTCTCACCATGCACAACGTGAGTGATCAACATACATTTTAAACACAAAGAATGTCGAAAACTTACCCTTTGATGCTGTACAAAAAGCACCCACAGGACGTTTAGAGTAAGAAGATTCAAGACTGTTTATGTCGAATCGAATGACATTTCTAACTAGTTCAAAATCAATAAACACTCTATTCCTTCCTACCATGGCAATTCCATTTTCTATCCAGAAAAAATGATATCCCTCTTTTTCGTAGCGTATTAGGGTCATAAAATCATACAGTTTCCCGCCCGCCGCTAATGTACCTCCGTGGTAATTGCATGCCTGATATGCTTCAGTGTGTGACTCAAATCTTCCTTTTATCGAAAATGGGATAACTGAAAGGTATATGAAGATCAAGGTAAAAATATCATGTTACATAATTAACATACATTATTGGTGAGTCAGTAAAAATGAAAATAAACAATGCATCAAACGACACAACAAGCAGAATAACAACCAGATTTATAAAGAGTGCCTTATGTAAGGGCAAAATCCACATATCTTTTCCCACATACATTGTTGGATGCAATATTCTGAGTTATAGTTAAATTAATGATATGAAATTATAACAACCCGTGCACTTTGTTATAATTAATAAATACACCAATTTATATGAAATGTGAATCTTGCATTCGTAAAGTACAGCCTAATTACCGAAAAAAAGTAATTATGCAAATGGTTCATTAAAACTAATAAACTATGCTAACAGGCTTTTTAGGATATGCTTGTCATGATATAGTTCATGTATTTGTCAAATTCTATGGAATTTGAAGTGCAATAATTGATTAAATTACTCAAAAAACGAAATTGATAACCCATGTGGACATTGTTATGTTTGTTATATGTACCAATAGTATGATATCTGAAGCTTCCATTCTTACTAATAGGCCAAAACAAAAGAAATGGTTCTGGTCATGTCTTTTTTTCCACAAACGGTGCGACGACGCGATTTTTTTCCTCCTTTCAATATTAATATATATAAATCACACAGTATTCAGTGTTCACATATCACATATAGTGTTCAGTCAGTGATCATGGCCCTTGGCTCTTCTGCGTCGCTTTGGTTTGGTTGCATAGCAACCACTGCTGGTTAGGTAGATGTCAGCTGTTCTCTCTCCTGTCAGCAAATCATGACCACAGCCACAATAAGTACAGATTGCTGGAAACACAGAAGATTAGAAATATGGAATTTCAACTGCTGATTTGCATTTCAGATCATGTCGCACATAGACTTTACTGATAATGTTATAATTCCATCCAGGTTCTGTCCCTGCAACCATCACATCATATCATTGTGCAGCTTAAAACGTGCGTTTGATCGGTCAAGCTGTCGTTGTTTTGGCCATGCTTTTTTTCTAGCACCACTCATCAACAGTTGAAATGTACTCTGCACTGGTACTGGTCTCAACTCTTTCTGAACCTCACCAGTTAAATTAAAGGTGATAAACTTTCCAAACGCGATAACCGCAGAAATTGTCAGTGATAATGGTATCGTCTGAAACTGGCCGGTAATTGAAGTACACACGCTACTTTCCATGGGAAAGTCAGCATACACTGGCTCCAACATAAATCTATCTCCAGTATTCAGAACACCACTGCTCAAGTCATGGAACAGCCTTAGTAAGGACGTTGACAAGGCCAATGGGCCGATCTTTGATCCGAACGTAATCTGAACAGAGATTAGCATGTCAATAGGTACGTGATGAATTAGGTCTGACAGCCATTTTGGGTGATACTTGTACCCTGCAATATTAAACATTCCCTAACACCCGTGCACGATGTGTGTGCATTCTGCTTGATAATGAGTGATGAACTGTGGGTAGAATGTTATGAGAAAGGGGTATGAAGCCCGCCACCAGTGGACATTTTCGGCGCTGGTGTTGAAGTGACACGCACGCTGACAAGAACCATTTCTTCATTTTTTGGCCATATATAGCCTAATTACCGAATATAATTAATTATGTAAATTACTCATTGAATCTAAATATTATACCTACAGTCTTTATAGTGTATGTGTGCTTCTCGTGGTATAAGTCGTGTTATGGTTGATGTATATACTAAACTTTGCAAGTTTTGAAGAATACATAGATAGAGCTAAATTACTGAAAATCATTAACTAAGCAAATTACCCAGTGAAACTATAAGCTACGTCAATAATCTGTACACGGCATGTACGTTTTGTTATGGTTAAGGTCTAATTGTATTTAAACTAAGGGCAATATGTGTTATACATGATGTATCCCTTAATTTTGAAAAATATCCATATAAAACTACATTAAATCTGGAGCTTGCATAGTTAACATATAGCCGAATTATCGAAACATCATGAAATATGCAAATTAATCATTAAGGTTATAAGCTACATCAACAAGCTTTAAATGATACATCATGACATGCATCTTTTAACCATCAATGCATACACTAAACTATATATAACCTAAAACTTGTTTTCTAAAGATATTGCCTAATTATAAAAATGGATTACTTATGCAAACGCAGTGGAAAACCTTTTTTTTTTAAAAAAAAACATCAAACGCTTGCGATTTGTTATGGTTTATGTATGTACCAAGTTTAATGAAATTTTAAAGTTTGCATTCTTAAAAACATAGCCTATTTACTTAAAATCATTAATTATGCACATTACTAGTTAAAACTAAAAACCGATTTTATATGATATGTTTTCGTTGCCATGATTGTTGTATGTGCCACATTACCT
>NC_135567.1:9974483-10064483 GCF_964340395.1 Glandiceps talaboti | reverse complement strand
TAGCCTGTGGGAGACCGAAGGCATTGACAGTTAAACAGTGACAATATTAGGAGCGTGCAACATAGCCCTATCATGTAGTCCCAAACCTGGATGGGATTCATGTTGAAACGTTCATGTGAAAATTTGTCTACATAAATAGAGAGTCTATGAGCAAATCTCAACCTTGAAATATTAGAAAATAATACATACCCCTTTCACATTTCGTACCAGCGAAACCAAACGGGCAAATGCAGACAAAACTATCGAAAACTGTTAAACATGTGCCATCGTTTTGGCATGTTTGGTAAGTACAAATATCAGTAGCTGGGAAATCTGCAAACGGACGAAGGCATAATTCTCTTTAACATGACATCATGGAATCATGACATGTTGATCCTAGGTCGGGAATGTTTTAAGATGTAATTATACATGTTACCTCCATAGTCGCCATTTTCTCTGCAAAACTAAGCTATACGAACATTAGAATGCTGTTAGCCATATAAAACTAAATGAAGCAATCACCAGTTGCATGACAGTCATTTTTGTGTGTGTTTATCAAATATTAGAGAGCCTTCAGTGATTTCAAGAGGAGGGCTGGCGAAAATCACATCCGGGTTTTTTACATAAGATATTAACCTCCCTCGATTCTGGTGTGCTAATATTTGAACCCCCTCCCTTCAACATTCTTTTTCTAAGACACCCCCCCCGTTTAAGGAGTTTAAAACTTTGGCTTATGTCCCAGAATCAATTGTAAGAACTTAATTCAACCGCTGTCAACATTTTCAAACGTTCAAAGGCATTCACTCCAAACTGCTGCCACCATGGTAATTTGTGTGAAGGCAATATATATATATATATATATATATATATATATATATATATATATATATATATATATATATATATACCATAGAAATATAGTTATAGAGGAGATTTGTTTACGTTCTGTTGATCTACCTACTCAGGAGAGGAGATTTGTTTACGTTCTGTTGATCTGTTGAGTAGAGTGTCTGATGATCGCAATATGCGTGAAACTCCGAGTTACACCCAAGAAAGAGTTCCAGTACTACCAAAACTATATATATATATATATATATATATATATATATATATATATATATATATATATATATATATATATATATATATATATATATATATATATACTGATCAATACATGTGTTTAAAACTTACTGGCTGATTTATAGGCCACACATTCCCACTGATTAGATTGGCATATTCCCAATATTGATGTGACCGAGGTTAACATCGCCTAAACATTATCCCCTATATTTTACCCAACTGTTCCCTTTTACCCCTGTGAGCCACACTTCTGTCGTCACATCACAACTGTGATTGTATTAACCACATGGTTGTCAACAGCGATTTGCCATGATATGGGCTGATATTATAGTACCTAACCTTAACCTTTACTTTAACCCAAACCCTAAACCTAACCCTGACCCTTACCTGAATGGCAACAATTTTTGGAACAGATGTCACTAATTGAATGATAAACCCTACAAAATAATGCAAAGTTGAACAATGCAGTGAGTCAAATTACAAGATTTAAACTGAATGTCTTTTGTAAGGACAACATATTTAGTTTCGTTTCTCCACACAATAATTGTTGAAGTGCAACAGAAAATATGCAATTATTCATGTCTGAAGTATATACCAAATTTAACTGAATTTAAAGAATGTATTTTTGAGATATATTCTAATAACTGAAAATAATTATTTATTTTTATGATTCTTTGAAACTATAAGCTACACCACAATCTTTACAGAACATTTGAGATTGCTTCTGTTTGAAGTATGTTCAAAATTATATTGAATTTGAAGTATTAATTTCAAGAAATAGCCTAGTCATTGAAAATAATGAATTATGCAAATAACTTAAAACTAAGAGTTACAGCAATAAGCTTTATGAGTCGGCGCGCAACCTGGTATCATTAATGTAAGAACCAATATATATATATAATTATTAGCTTGCACTCTTCACCTACAGCCCAATTACTGTTTAACACTGTTTAAGACCAAACATTAAATAGACCATATTCTTAAATGGCAGACGAGATCTCGCAGAGTGCGAGAGTTTCCACTTGGGGTGCAAACGCTGAAAAGAAACTATTGTGTAACTTGTGTCGCAGTTTAGCATGGGTTGTCGCTAAGATCGTCTATGTTCAGTATGGGTGGAAATGATCATTGCAACTTCGATTGATTTTTTTTCAAATTAGTAAATACACATTTTTGACACTTTACATGCTCTCGGAAGATGTCATACAACTCTGGAAGTTGGCACTGTTGTAGGACAAGTTTTGTACGATGTGGATTTATCATCCATCAGGGCATCACTAGTCACATTTACAAATTTATCTTATCGCCCAGTGATCTGCAGTTATAATCCCATCCAAGATAATAATGAGTCTTGCTTTGCAACCACTGTATAATGTCATTGTGCAACTTGTAACGAGAAATAGGTCTGTCCAACGGACGTAGAGGAGGCAGTGTTTTCTTTCGAGCACCGTCTATCATCAGTCTGAAAGCATTTCTCATTGGAATTGCCCGAACTTGCTTCTCTTGTTCCCCATTTATTTTAAAACGCACATCTTTGCTAAATTCAGTCAATGCAGAAACCTGGACTGTTACCGGAACAGACTGGAAGAGACCTGTCAACACACTGCTTACGTATAAACTCTGGATGTATGCGCTACGATGTTCGACACGTCTTTCCATCTGAGATGAGATGGAAAGACGTGTCGAACATCGTAGCGCATCCATCCAGAGCTAACCGCTTACGCTACAGGAAAATCTTTGTATTCAGAAGGCAGAACGAAACGATCACCAGAACTAAGATCACCTCGACAAAAGTCTTCATATAATCTCATTAGAGTAACATCAGGTGAAACGTCTACCATTCCGGAGGATCTTTGCTCCAAAAGTTATATCAACCACAGTCGCTTGTAAACTGTTATTCCTTTCCTAAATGGTTTTATTCTTGTCTATGACGGTCCTAATACAGAACAATGACGTTATTATAGGGATTGGCGATATTCTTATAAAATCGTTAGCGATGCCATACCCCCTCCGTACGTACATGCAACATTTCGATTACTTACGACGCGACGTACTCAAACTTCAGACATTTTCGAAACATGTGAGTGGTTTACCACCTAGCACAGTGAACACACTATTTCCCGTGATTCCCATCAACCACGCTCATCGTACATAGTACGTACACATATCGTACGGGGAGTTATGGGTATGCAACAGTACTAGAAGAAAAGGGTACCCGTTACCAAATAGAAGTGCGCCATCACACGAGTTAAATTTTTCAGCTAGCCTTGCATAGTGTTGATCGACGGGGAATTGTAAATAAGGAAATGGAAAGCAAAAATTATCGGAAAAAAAGGATCGACGCGGGGGTATTCAGGGCACGCGCGCGCTGACCAGAACCAGATATATATATATATTTTTTTGGCCTAAAGTTGCCCTAGGTCATAGGCATATGATAAACCAGTTATTACATGTACCTGATATCACAATTTCATTCATTGTATCATTGCTCATGTAGTTTCCATAATGTGACACTCGTCCAACATCTCGTGTCACATTACGGAAACTACATTCATGGCAAAGTGTGACCCTTCACTAATCCCATTTTATAAAATAAGACTCTGCTCGAGTGTCGATATGTAAAAAGTACCGCCCCTCCCACCTTATTCCACTAATTCTCTCACATGTAAATATTAAAGGCTCCCTTATCTCTTTCAACTGTGGATATCTCTCCTTTTTACTCCTTAAGCTACAATATCAACTTGTTATACATCTCATATTTTCTCTTCAATCCATACACTAATTATGATTACAATGAACAATGTACGTGAAAGGCTAACACTAAGCTTGATTTCAAGTGTAAACTGTTGATCACAAAACCCAATTCTCCATACCCATTAAAGATTTCCTAAATGTATTCAAAAATCATACTTAATGGTAGAATAATGATGCACAATATTTAATGATTTAAGCCACTTCTGCAATCCTGTGAAAGTTGTTGGTCTGGAATATGCAAGTCACTGGTTTGAGCTCTGTAGCTGTTATCATTAACAATGACCAATGTCCTAGGGCAAGGATTTAGCAACAATTGTATCCAGTAATCAAGTTGTGTTAAGTGAGGTTACCTTATGAACAATATTATCCTATGTGTTTACAGTGACAGTAATGGTATATGAAATTTGAGAAAGTTATACGACGCCAATTCGCCCATTTATGTCAGTAGCAGATTGGCATAACAGTTTCACAACTCTGTGATCCTAATCTTATAACGTGAGGTATTTTAAATATGTTTGGCAAACTTACATCTACTCAACATATCTAGTAACAAACAGATACAACCCTTGCAACAATTGTCTAAATATTCTGCTGATCAGGACATAGTTTATATCAGTGGACAATTTAGACTGGCTTTGAAGTTGCCAAAATGTCTTCTCTGTATCACATTGTCAAATGATATACATTGATGCAAAAACAGCAGTCTGGGTCTCTCATGCATGCCCATGCTATGTTCTTATCAGTTTGTTTATTATATGGCAATATTGACTAACTTCCACAGACACAACTATTGCAAGGGTTGTAACATATGTTCATCGGTTTAGTGATTTTGCACCAACAACAACTCACCACAGGTACCCTTTGGTCCGATGTTACACTCCACATAGTATCCGTCATCTGAACAGTATACACCAGATAGGTTTATATCATCCCACTTAATACCACGGCAGAAATTATCTATCAAACCAAAGACATGTGTAAACACTTCCCCTATATCTGTCGGCCAAAGACTACATAGTTTGCCTTCCGCATTATGTCGTATGTTGCCACGGTAGTCACTGCCATTATCTTCCCAGTAACATTCACCTATACCTCCTTCACATTAAAAAGGAAACATCATAAGTGACCATTGACATCTGCAACCCTCTACATTCTCAGTGCGAGTCATTGCCTCTATCGACCAGGCACTACAGAATGTCACTCTCCGGAAAGAATATTTAAGAATCCATTTTACCAGACGCTATAAGCATTATAAATTCTGAATCATAATCCCCTTCAGTATTTAGATGTTTATGTAATTTTCGCCATATTTTAATGTCATTTACACTCATCTTTTTTCGTATGGATAAAAGTATTTTAGTTTTCAGTTGTGTACCTTTTTTTGCATGCAAATTGTATGATTGACTCTTTTGGGTGAAGGTAATAGAAAGTCCATGTGAGAAATGGAAGTTATTATATTGAATTCAATATTGAATGAGGAAACAAAACAAGATTAGTCTAAAGTTTGTGTTTTCCGATCTTATTGTACGTAAATGTAAGTAAAAGTTGTATGGGCAGAAAGCGTGATTTTAAATAGTTTTTTTCATTCATGCTATGGGTGTTGATGGAGTGGCATGACTAGCTAAAATGTCCTTTATTGAAATCTGCATGACATAAAACAAAAAAGGAAGAATAACAAAAACAGTGCCAGACCACATTAGGCATGTGATCAGGGGAGAAAACAGTCTGGAAAATGCAATAATGTAATAGATGGGGGAAAATAAGATGACATTCAAGAATAAGGTTGTCTGCGTACATCAAGGAATTCCAAGGAAGCGACAGGTGACAGGCGGCTAAAAGATCTCAGAACTATGAACCGTAAAGTTGTTCATAGCTGTGTGAAGAGGGTCAGCCCTGATCGAAAACATTCAATAGTGACGGACTGACTGAATGAGTGACACACAGTATTCCCGAAGAGACGTAAAAGGAAATAATCCATAGCAAAGTCTTAGGTTTTCATTCCTACTCACAATAATTGTTGGATGACAAAATTATCAATCTGAAAGATATCCTAGAACCTTTTGTTTACTAAACCATGAATACTTTGTATGTCCGTGAACAGAAAATCATACTTCTTGTAGGATTCAATCAATCAATCAATCAATCAATCAATCAATCAATCAATCTTTATTGCCAACAAAATAAAGAAAAAAAAATCACATGGCAGCTTATTTATAAATTTTGGCAATTTAGGAGACCAAAGAAATAGCTTTCCGCTAATCGAGTTTGGTTCCTCCTCAAATTATATGTTAATATTAACAGTTAAAGGGCAAATTCTAAAGAAATTGTTGTGTATTTAAAACAGACTCTGCAACGGTGGAGGGGAGTAAATATCGCATGACAGTCCTGTCTAAAGAGCTCTATACATATGGTATAATGGCTTTTGGTTAGCAAATTACCAGATACATACTTCTTATAGGATTCCTGTCTAAAGAGCTCTATACATATGGTATAATGGATGATTTTGGTTAGCAAATTACCAGATATACTTTAAATTACTGAAAATGGAAAATGGGAAAATTACCTATGCAGTGTATTGTATTATGTTTTGAGAACAGAATGTCTTTTTCCAAGAACAAAAAGGAATGATTCCTATCACTACATTTGAGGGTGGGGGGGGGGTTCAGTGTTTTTATTTTGTTATTTGTCAGAGGGGGTTGGTTGTTTTGTGGATGAATTGCAGGGAGGGGTTCATTATATTAAAGTACAAAATGAACAACAAAACATAAGCCCATCCCGGCCGTAAAAAACTGATCGATCATAAAACTGAGATTCTGTCATGTGCATGTCCCAAAATAACAAGTGCAAGTAGTTATTAAAATGGAGGGCTTTCTACAGTACAGTGTTGTACATATCGCTTTTAAATTTGCCGTCAACGTCGCAAGGTTTTATTATTTTATAATTTTTTGTATCGTTTGTCAGCAATTAATAATAATGAGTATAACGTCCTGCCAGTAGGAGTACTAATTACTATAGACCTGGGTGCAATTCATTCCGTTTGCATATAACACCAAGTCGTGAATCTACTAGACTGACCTACAAGTTGTGCCTCTATTGTGGCTCTAGATCTGTCGTTTGAGCAAGCAGTGGCTCGGGAAATTTCAACAAGTAATCGACCATTTGAACTGAGCATAATTCTACCATATCAGAAGTACAGGAATCGAATGAGATAATGATAATAAACGTTCATATTAAATGTATAGTAAGGTATTTGAAAGGAAACAACGTGTATATAGGCTTACAATATTGTATGATGAAGACAGTCATCGACTAAAGTAACAAATTTGCAAAGATATGAAAAGTAAATTGGTGCTACTATTTCTGTCTTGGTAACTCTAAAATGCTGTCACCATAATTCCATTTTTAAATTTATTTATTGACGTTTATTGACGCAACCTTATTTGTAATAGGTAAACTTTAATTGAAATGTCGTGTCCACATAATGTGAAGGTGAATTATTTCAAAGTCGAAGTACACACTGTGCAAACCAAAGAAATTATATGTTGACCCATTTGCGTAAGCAATTTGCGTAAGAAATAAACCAAAAGAAATTAGGAAAACAAGCAAGCAGAGCTGTTTGGGCCGGTAGGTAGAATGTATCAAATACTTACCATATGTTGTTAACACCTCTAATTCTTTGATGACAATATTAATTGCCCGGTAGTATATAATCATATCAATACCATTAGACAGATAATTCAGTCCACAATACCATTGGATCCAGACATTTTTGTCGATATTATAAGTAACTGAAGTTTTCGGCCCTTTTATAGTGCCACCACAAGCCAAAACGCCCTCTTGAACGTTTATTATTGGGACATATACAAACAATGTATCTACAAGTAAAGGCACTGGGTATCCACCAGTCATGAGGTACATACAAAAAATGGCGGAAAGTGTATTATTGTAAAGTTAAATGTTGTACTGTTGTTATTGTTATTGTTATTGTTATTGTTATTGGTGTTGTTGTTGTTGTTATTATTGCTATTGTCATTGTTATTGTTATTGTTATTGTTCAACAGTTATAAATCATGTTAAGCGATTAAAGCATATTATAGAACATCGTTTTCATAAACACTTTATAATTGGCTAAGACACGTGGTATGGACTATTGATCCATATAGAACATGCATAGATGGATACTAGTCTCGTTCTATTTCCCAATATTCATGTCGCATGAAAGTCATATCAAGAATATGATTTGACTATGTAAATGATATGCGCCTGAAAATATACACTTATTATCTGACTTTTTCTTTAACTAGTAGACGTCATATTACCCCTTGTACTGTTTTCAGCCGCCATTAACTGCCAACATGGTTTATATGTGTACTAGGGTACTCAAAGCCCGGAAATAAGTATTAGTCCGTTGGCCGACTCTCCTAATTCTGTCACATTGTTGTAGGGGGTCTTGGTGACTACAAGATCATTGCAGATATAATTTGTATATATTATGCTAATACCAAATTTAAAATGTTCTACAAAAAATGTTTGCATATGTGTAGTAAATTTGACCAAAACTGTCTTTTTTTTACTTTTTTTTCATCCAAAATTAACATTTGTGGCAACAATCTTGAGGTCTCCAACATCTTGGTAGATATTTATTGTTCATGTTATCATTATAACAAATATGGATACTTGTAAATAAATGATATTAAATATTTGGTAAATTTGACCAAAAATGCATTTTTTTCCTTTTTTAACCCAAAATCAGCAATTTTGAAAAAAGTCTCCAGTCTACAAGATCTTAGTTGATATTCGTAACTTATAGCAATCAAATACTGAAAATGAACATTTTTATGGAAAATGATATATAGTAGATATGCCCAAAAATGTCATTTTAAAACTTTTTTTCACCCAAAAGTTCTTGGGAGATATTTATTGCTTATTTTATCATTATAACATATATGGATACTTGAAAGAAAATTAGTTTCAAATATTTGGTAAATTTGACCAAAAATGACATTTTTTCACCCCAAATCAACATTCTTGTTTTGCGAACAATAATGTAAATCCTAATAAAACATTGTGTGGTTCCCGTTACGCTCAATTTTAGAATAGGTTGGGTAGCTATCCTTTTTATTTTATTTTATTTTATGACATTTCTTTCAGTATGAATGTCTAATTCAGGTTTTCCATTCCTTTTCCAAACGGTCTCTGTGTTGTTTATTTCTTCCTATTAGATGTACAGCCATTACAGATTGGAAGAACAGTTTTATTTTTCTCTTAAGGTTGGTGTCAGTTTCCGCATCTAGAATTTTCTGTGAAACTTCGCAATTTTTGTGGTTTATTATTTTCATCTCGAATACAGCTTTACGGTCGGCAGTGAAAACCTAGGTGGGGTCGGATAACCCGAACCAAACAACTAATTGTTTATGCCAATATCGATAAAAATACACTCAATGTTAATTTCATAATAGTTAATGGCGACCTTGTTAGACATTAATTTATTTCATTTTATTTACTAAAACAATATGTCAATTTTTACAGCTTATGCTACTATTACAAATACGATCATTATTTTAATATACTGATGGACACAACAAAGTCAATTAATATTTTAAAAAAATATCCGGATAAAAAGTATGTAAAGTGAATACATACAGCTATCTCTATCCGTTAGCAGTCTGATGCTGTGAATAAAGATTGCATTTAAAAAATGGAGACGAATTAGCGGATGGTAGTAGTTGATTTGGCATGTTTCGAAAGCTATCCAAGACAGGTGATGGGGATATATATCTCTTGTTTTGAAGTCAATTTCCTGAAAACGTAGAATGGCACTTTCTATGGTGGCATCCATACCAATATACTCCGTGTTCGTCTGTAAAATACCATCGATCAAACTGCGCAAATTTGATAAACTGGTAGTATAGATTGATGATTTCGGAGCTACATTATAAAGATCTGCAAAATATCAGAGACAAAACTATGACCATATATCACTTTGTGGTTGGCAAAGGGTTAGAGATGCCGGTTTGGAATCAACAGGTTGCAGGTTCGAACACTGTCGCTGCAGTTTGTTTCTGAATGGCAAGATTTGAATTACGACTGCCTCAGTCAGCCCACCTGTATAATTTAGGACCTGATAGTACAAAGGTTGCAATGTGAATGTTTTACTCATATGCGCTTATCAAGGATGTAATGGATTGTATGCTCTCCAGGGTGTTGAGGAAATAGAAATAGCCGCTATGCCTCTATAGGTCCATGTCAGGTTTAATGATTGCAAAATGATTTGAGCACAGAGTATGAAAGCACGTTATACACGCTAACATTATTATAACAAAAGTTATTTTAAGAGATTGGGCCTCACTGAAAGATACACATTGGATATGTATTTTTATTAAGATATGCAGACAGTTCAGATAATCTTGTTTTTGTGGGCGTGAAACATGCATACATCAATTGGAATTCGTAAATTCAAGTTTGGACTGTCTATCTTAGTTATTTAAAATGATGATAGCATTTGGTAACTTAACACTGTCTGATTGTTTTAAATGATATGCTACCCAAAGTTAAATGCTTAAAATAATAAAGGTACTTATGTCACTGAGCTGAAAGTATATACATATATTTTCTCACTTGTTTAAAATCTTTTTTTTCGCCGCCTTTTTGAATTTTATTTGAAAACACTAAAACAGATAGAATTTAGAATTGAATAAGTGGTTGAAGGATATACTTTACTCTGTCGTCAAGTATATTCATGTTCAATTTAAGCTAGCCTTGATCGAAACACCAATAGTATGCCAGAAAGGAATCTTTATATGAGCATACGAAATTGGTGGTCCCAAACTCCTAGCTTCATAGAAAAAGTTCACTATGGGTTGATATGTATAAACAGTATGTGTGCGTGAACAATGTAGCAATTTTCCAACGAAAAGGAACATTTCGCTCATAAATGGACCACAGTCTACTACAAGTATTTCTCAAACTAATTTTAAATGTTTGCAGTTCAAACTGGACTGACTATTACACCACTGCTTAAGCGTAGTGTCTCATCTTCAAGTTTACATGCTTAAGTATACATACATACATCCCTACATACATCCCTACATACATACATACATACATACAGGGTAGAGAAGGAAATACAGATAGAGAGAGCTCATAGAATAAACAATGGTGCAACAGTTCGTGGTTCAAAACCTATAGTAGCTAAACTGGTGTCTTGGAAGGACAAAGAATTGATTATGAAAAACGGACGTAAGCTGGCCGGATCAAATATCACAGTGGACGAAGATTTCTCCGGAAGAGTGAGGGACTAAGAAAGAAACTGTTTACTAAAAGACGTGAACTTTTCACTAGCTTTAAACTTTAAACTTTTTTGATTCTATGGTGAAACCAATTTTAATTTATGCTTCATAAATCTGGGGTTACAAAGAGTACTTGAGTATTGAGAGGGTGCAGTTAAAATATTGTCGTAAACTTATTGATGTTAGAACAAATACCTCCAGTAATGCAGTGTTGGGTGAATGTGGTAGAATGCCTCTTTTTGTTAATTGTATTAAACGTTGTATTAAATATTGGTTAATTTTGATTCACATGGATAACTCAAGGCTTCCCTGTAGGGCCTATAAAATGTTATACAATTTGGACTGACAAGGTAAAATAACTTGGGCAAGTCATGTTCGCAACTTATTGCAAAGATATGGTTTTAATTATGTATGGATGGCTCAAGAGGTTGCCAATCACGAATATTTTTTGTCATTATTTATGTCTAGAGTCATTGAAGTAGCACACCAGGAATGGCATACTAATATTCAAGAGGATAAAACACTTTATCACTACAGAAACTTTAAGTCACTTTTAGAACCAGAGAAATACATTACAGTTTTACCAGACAAATATCTTATTTCAGCTATTGCACATATTAGATGTTCATGTGATAGTCAACTGGTATGTGTAAAAGGAAGACAGTTGAATATAGAAAGAAATGAGAGGATTTGTAAATTTTGCACTAAAAGTGAGGTAAATGATGAATTTCATTTAATTTTGACATGCCCCTACTCTGAGGAATTACGAACCAAATATATTTTACCCCGTCATCTAGAAAACAGAACCTATTACACTTTTATTAAACTTATGCAGACAAAAGACAGATATGAAACCATTGGACTGGCTAAATTTATTTTCAAAAGCTTTAAGAAAAGACAAAATAATAGAGAAATATATATTTTTGTGTGTGTATTGTTACCAATGTGTACAGTGATCTTATTTATGAAATTTCTCTCTTTTTTTGTCAAATAACCTTTGAACCCATGAAGCTTATGAGGCTGTGAAATGTAACGAAACCCCTGTGGCCTAGCTTATGCAAATAAACCTTAATTGAATTGAATTGAATTGAATTGAATACATACATACATCCAACAAAGTTGCCTCCTCGAATTGTAGATTATATCCTTGGCAATTTTGGAAGTTCTTGTTAGTAGCATATCTGTTCATATTAGTTTCAATGTCTTGATTGGTGAATGAAGACTTTAGAACAATAATATAAAATAGATTGAATTTATATCCAGAATTTACTGCAACCACTAAGTATTTCATTGAAACTTTACATACTGAATTGAGATTTTGAGAAGACTGTATTCTACCTCGCCGAAACTCAGAATTCATTATAAGTTAATTCAATTAGACATTAGAATGTATTGCATCTCAATTTAACTTATCATTATGTATTATGTGCAAATATTTCATGGTAGAATATTTTGTATATTGTATATATATATATATATATAATATATATACGCAAAGTTCTTTGTAGTCCCCAGACCTCCACAACAAACTCTTATATCTAGAGGGTTTTTTTCTGGCGTTGGCCCACAGATTAAATTGCAGAGCAATACCTCTGCAAAATATTACGAAAACGAAAAGTTAATTTGCTATTTCAACCACAGTATTGCCCATAATTTAACGTGTGAGATATGTTCTCCTTATGTGGAAGAATACCCTATTCCGATTTCACCCTACATTATTAAAGTAGGGCAAAATCGGAATATTTCGTCAGGAACTAGACTGGTATTGTATGAAGATAACGTATAGTAAAATTGGAATACGATTGTCAGGAACTGACTATGATTTCTTGATCTGTGACGATAATTTAGAACTTTTCAATTCTGAACTCAAGGACCAAAACGGGACATTTGTTCGCTAAAAATATGTGAGACCTTTAGCTTTCGTCCGTATTTGTGAACAGTGTAAATAAATGTCAACGGTACACAAGGCCGGTGGATGTGTACTACAACTACGCCACACTTCATGTGCATAGCGTACTATAAATACTACTATTGAAAATTGGTGACGGGAAATGCTTCCACCATGTGTACTAATAATCAAAACTACTCGATTTTGCTTGTCATTAATTGCAATTTCTCAAGATTGAAATATTATCGCCATCTAGTATGATGCAGGAAACTCATAGTACAAATGAATCTGTCAAGTTTTGGGGCAATCAACTTCATATGGAATTTTCACATGGTACAAACTTGAGTAGAGGTGTGGTGACCATTTTTAGAAATCTAGATTTCAATATTAGAACTTCCTTTGCAGACCCACAGGGTAGATTTATTATTATTGATACTTATATTGCAGAGAAGCACTTTATTATGGTGAATTCATATGCACCGAATGATCAATGCAATCATGTCAAGTTTCTAAAGGACTTATTATCCACTTTAAAGGATTTTGTTTCTGACCCTTTTGCAAGTATAGTATGGGTCGGTGACCACAATGTAGCATTAAATTAGACAGATATGGAGGAAATCCAAGTCCATGGAAACAATCGATCATAGGGATGAGAGAAATAGTGGAAACCTTTGAATTAGTTGATATATGGAGAGTATTATTGAACCCAGATAAGAAAACATTCACATGGAAGCGATTCCACCTTAAATTGGTAATGAGCAGAATTGACTATTTTCTGACAAGCGATAACTTAAAGTCAGTGATTACTGGGGCGTCGACAGTACCCTGGGTATGTTCGGACCACTCGGCTGTAGTGTTGTTAATGAAATGGGAAGAGACGAAAAGAGGCCCATCATACTGAAAGTTTAATAACAGTCTCCTGAGAGATTCAGATTACATTGAACTAATGGAAGAAAACCATACACAATGGACAAGTAATCCAGAGTTCCTTGACCCTGGGATGGAGTGGGACTGGATGAAATTTAAAACTAAAAATGTCTCTATGGAGTATAGTAAAAAGAAAGCTAAGGAAAGAAGAGAAAAGATCGATAAACATAAACATAACATACAGGAGATGGAGGATTTGTTGACAACTGACCCCGGACCCGAGATAACTCAGCAGTGTCTAAATTTCAGAGAGGAACTTCAGACGGAAATGGACCATGTTACAGAGGGGTGTATTATAGGATCAAGATGTAATTGGTATGAACTCGGGGTGTATTATCAGATCAAGATGTAATTGGTATGAACTGGGGGTGTATTATCAGATCAAGATGTAATTGGTATGGACGGGGGGATAAAAACAACAAGTATTTCCTAAGTTTAGAGAAATCAAACTGTCAAAGGTCACAAATCAACACAATGTTGTTATCAAAAAAACAATATAGTTCTAAAGAAACCTGAGGAAATAAGGCAGGAAATTAAAGAGTTTTATAATGACTTGTATTCAACAAAGATTACTTCAGAGAATCATAGAGAGCATGAAAATTTATTTATCCAAAATCTAAGTGTCCCAAAACTGTCCCAGGAGGAGGCTGATATGTGTGAGGGGCTAATTACTTTGGAAGAAGCAAAGGTAGAATTGAATGGCCTATAAAACACCAGGTAATGATGGACTGACGGCAGAGTTTTATAAGCAATTCTGGAAATTTCTGGGTCCTAATTTGGTTATGGCATTGAACAGTGGCTTCCGAAAAGGAGACTTTTAACCATCACAAAGACAGTGTGTAATCATTCTTTTGGAAAAATCGGGAAAAGATAGAAGATATATAAAAAAACTGGAGACCAGTTTCATTACTCAATACGGACTATAAAATTGGGACTAAGTTTTTGGCAAAGAGAGTTGAGAAGGTACTTCCAAAGATAATACATGAAACCCAATCAGCTTTCGTTGACAATAGGTATATAGGAGATGTTATAAGACTGATTGAAAGTGTCGTGTCATATACAGAGGAGATGAATTTACCGGGTATATTATTAACAGTGGACTTTCAAAAGGCTTTTGACAGCCTAGAATGGAGGTTTCTGTTAAAGTCACTCAAGGCTTTTAATTTTGGAGCAGACTTTATTCAGTGGGTGAAAGCACTTTATACAAACACGCAAAGCAGTGTGATGAAGGTACAACTACGGGAGTGAGACAAGGGGACTGTATCTCTCCAACTCTCTTCATCTTAAGTTTAGAGACTTTCTGATTGCACTACGTGGCAATGTCAGTATCAAAGGCATAAATATAGGGGAACAGGAGATCAAAAATGCGTCCTTTGTCGATGATTTGACCTGTTTCCTTCATGATATAAGGTCAGCAAAAAACCTATTCCGTCTATTAGATAAGTTTAAAATTGTTTCAGGATTAAAGTTAAATTATGAAAAATCAGAAGCATTGTGGTTGGAGACAAAGAAACACTGTAAAAGTACACCCCTACGGGTTAAGTGGCCTAAGGAACCGATTAAAATAGTGGGCATTTATGTGTCTTACGACAAAGACACGGCCAACAACTTAAAGGTTGTCGGTCCAGTGGAAAAATTAAAGAAGTGCCTTAACTTTTGGAAAACCAGAGATCTTACCCTGTTGGGAAGAATTCAGATTATTAAAACAACGGGGCTTTCTAGGATTCAGTATATGTTGACCTTAACTGATATTCCCCAAACAAGACTGAAAGAAATAAACAAACTGCTATATAGTTTCTTGTGGAGAGGACTCGACAAGATTGCAAGACACACAATGGTGGGGAAAAAAGGGATGGGGACTTAATATGCCTGACATATTTGCCATGTACAAAGCAGTGAGGATTAACTGGATCAGGAGATACTGTGATGAAACCATAAAACACCCTTTGAAATTATTTTTACATAGAATTTTAAAGTTAGTCGGGGAATGAAGGTATTATTGCAATGTAATTGTGACGTAGATTTGCTAGACAGAAAAATCCCAGGTTTCTTCCACGGCATGTTAAAGGCATGGTCTAATCTTAGCATAGAAATGCCCCCCCCCCCCCAGGGGAAATGAGGTATCCGCAAAGAAAACACTCATCTGGAATAACAAGGGACATTTTAATTGCGGGTAAAACAGTATTTTATATGGTATGTGGAGCAGTTATATGGGGAGGATGGACAAAAGGTAGATTGGGAATATGTGCAAAATAAAAGGAGTTCCTTGGTCCTCAATACTGCGATGGTAAGCTTTATTTTGGTAGGGAATCTCTTCCATTGAACCACTGTACAACGAGAATAATTGTGCAAAGAATACTTGAAAATGTATTTGTTCGACCAAGAGCAGAAGGGTACTTTACATGAGTGTTTGAGGGGAGAATTGACTTATGGGAAACGATATATCAATTGCCAATGAAGATTACTATAGAAACAAAACTTAGGGAATTTCAATTCAAGATATTACATAATATTTTAGTCACAAATGTTAAACCGTGCAAAATGAAACCACCAAAGGTTGACAATCCACGGTGTACATTCTGTAAGAATGACGAAGAGACACTGCTCCACTTGTTCTGTGAGTGTGAACAGGTACAGTTATTTTGGGAAAGTGTTTTCATGGTATGGGGCAGAAAATTAGATTTGCACTGTAGACCAAAAGACTAGCAAATAATCCTTGGAGATTCAACTTTATCGTGTCTTGTAAATTTTCTTATACTGCTTGGCAAGAGATATATCTACATCTGTCGATGTAAAAAAGAGACATTGGACTTTAGAGCATATAAGAACTATGTACAATCAATACAGAAAATTGAGTATAATATTGCAAATAGGAGGCATAAGCTCAACTCACACATAAAGAAATGGGGAAGTTATCTAAAGCACATTGTCCAAGACCCAGCATTAAGTAGGGAATAGAAAAATAAGTTTGAATTCTGTAAAGAAATAATTTTGTGTTTTATCCAGATATTGTAAATACCTGCTATGTATAACTTCTTTTTTACTCCAATAAAAAAAATCTTTTAAATACAAAAAAAAAACATGTTTCAATATTTGAATTGCAAGTTTAGCTTGTGCTTTCAATATTGTAGAAATGTTTTGTAGGACAAATTGTTTCCCTTTGGTGAAACGTGATCCATGGAAGGGGAATTAAATGATGAATTACGTTGCTTTGCATCAGTTTTAAAATGTCACGACTATTTGTCCGATGTGTTAATTTCCCAGAAGATTAGCCATAAAGCAAATTTTCGCGGTAAGTGATCCATGCTAATTATGATATTAGGAGTGTTTTAATTTAGATAAGAGTAGATGAATGGACAAGACGTCTTTATTTAGTCAATAAAGAGAGAATTGTATACAAGTGGAAGAGAGCAAAGTAGTCAGAGAAGAAGAAAAAAAGCTTTAAATCATCAAAAATATCACGCAAGATAAGTTGTATTGCTTCACAAAAATTGATCATTCAATTGATAAATCAATCAATAAATCGATCTCAATCGATCAATGTATTACTTATAACAAACACATGATGAACTCATTGCATTAAATGGCTAATTTGTCATTTATCATGTTTCTGTTACTTAATTTGTTTTTGTTTTTGTTTTATTTCTCAATCCTCAAAATCATCATGATTTGAAAATCAGGTGAAATGAAAAAATGAAAATTCTATTTTGTCACGTGATCTAATTCAAATATGGCCCAGACCACGAAAATCAGTATAGCGGCAACCTAGAGTCACATGACTATTCATTAAAATGTTACAGTTACATTTCAATGTTACAGTTCCAGCTTCATGAATTCATTAATCATTACGCTCGGTTGTAATACTTTGCTGGTCTGGCACTCGCTATTACTCTATAGTATAATCTACACAAGCAAAATTAATCTTATTAATGTTTTTTTGAAGAATACAACGGTGGTCTCTTTAAAATAGAGGCATGGAAATAGACAAACCTGGTCAAGATAACATCTGCTGTACACATAGAAATATTAAGCAAGTTACTAGTAGCTGTTTCAATCAATCAATCAATCAATCAATCAATCAATCAAAGACATTTTATAGCGAAATAGAATTAAGCCAATACGACGTAATGTTCTATGGTGCTGAACAGGAACAATAGTAGACAATCTAAAAAGTTAGAGAAAGCTCTTACAAACAGGCGTGTCTGGATATTTTTCTCGAATCAAATTTATCGACAGTTGAGGAAGAGCGAAGTTCAACTGGTATACTCTTCCATAAGACTGGTGCTGCTCTTTGAACGCACGCTCACCGAATGCATTTGTGTTGCAGCAGTTTCACACCTTTGAATCGTACTCTCAGTTACCAAGCGACACTACTTCACTTCAGGATCGGGTGGAGCATTTTAGAAATCTGGAGCATTTCAGAAATCCTTTGTGTAAGGAGGAAAGTGGTCATTGCCGAGATTTTTGATAACCACTGATTCGACGAAAATGCCTCCAAATTTCCATTTTCATTAACTCTGAATATATTTAACATATATAACAGTTGAAACATTTTGAAAATTGTCTGTTAGTAGATTAACCAAAATACTCCCATCGACAGTTTCTCCCGTGTGATTTTACAACAGAGATATACTATGGGTCATCCACTCCGCAGTAACAATCACTGCTTTTGTAATGCCTCAGAAACTATGCTGGGACATAGACTGTTTAGCCTATACTGTTTGAACCCTTGCCCAGGGGTAGGTAAGAAATCTAACAATCTTAGACACAGTATTGCAAATTGGCCGATGAGAGCTCTTTTTCGTCAAGATGCAAGAGGTCTTTCAGAAACTTACGTGTTGATGACTTCTTATAGCATTTGTCTTTCATAGGGTCAAAGCAACAGTCAACGTTTTGACAGGAATCCGGCGAAGGCATTAGTCCATTTTCTCGTATCATGCATAACTCCCTCTCATTGGGTATTATCATACAAAGGTCATCTGCACAGAGAGGTGTAAATAACATTATGTGTTAGTTGAAGTGAATATAGCTGCAGTAATTGTAGTTTTGTTTTTGTTTACAGTGCTTGTCATGCTAGTTCATATTTTATGTTGTTGTGACTCGCCATTTTCGTTAATTTTTTTCTCTCACAGGGTTTGCAAACCAAACAAAGTTATCATTATGTTAAAAAGGATGGGTAAAATCTCTCTGCAGATACTTCCATAGTTTTCTCATAAAAAATAGTCAATTCACTTGCTTCAATACCAACGTTCACTACGTAAATACGCGAATCGGTTCATTTTATGTAAAGTCCGAAACGGCAACACATACTCCGAAACACATCACAGGAATCCTACTCGGCAGTCTATTACGATGTCGTGCTATTGTATGGTGCATGCCCGGTATTGGTCAACATGTCCACATAATTGAACATGTTAGCTGAAAGGTCGAGAATGCAGTACGTCACTTGAAAATAACACTGAGGAAGTATTAATTTGAGCGAGAACGACGCTGTTATAATCAGAGACATGGGATATGTTCGACTTTCAAAGAGGGGAAGGATATTGTCTTACAAAAACACGGTTTAAAATTGTGTTCATGATCCTGAATATATTTTGAATGGGAGCTTACACTCGGCGATCTGTAGCGGTTGTAGCGTATCACCGAGAGCGACGTTGTGACGCCGCTACAGTACCGCATCTCAAGTGAACCCTGCAGTTCAATAGTCACAATTTAGAATTCATGGTTTTCACCTTTATAAAATTGTCAAAATGATAAAGTTGTTTCCCCACTCTTCGCATTTATTTTTAATATTCTATGATTATTTTGGGTTATTATTGTCTCGACATTTAATGATATTTACCTGAACAAGTGTCGATTATGATATAAATTACTTCGTTTTCAGTAAATGAAGAGCATTTTAATATAACTGTTCAGCAACAAATCAAATTTGTCGAATGAGTTACTATTGAGCAGCACTTCAATTGGTGAACAAATTATAATATTTTCAAGGCTTAAGCTGATGGACAACTAAAATGCTA
The DNA here is from genome assembly GCF_964340395.1 of Glandiceps talaboti. Lineage (NCBI taxonomy): Eukaryota > Metazoa > Hemichordata > Enteropneusta > Spengelidae > Glandiceps > Glandiceps talaboti. Next base: position 10,044,546 of record NC_135567.1, on the reverse strand, counting down.
ATATTTTTGTGAGTAATCTTTTGATTAATTGGTATGACCGGCTGAATCCATTGTTTAGTTTCAAACATGCATTAAACCCGTCAAATATTATTTCCATGGAAACACAAACCGGTTGTCGAATGTGTTACTTAACTGTGACCAACATTTTTGTGTTCAATCTTTCGTTCAAAAGTACATTCCTGTTAAAGGAGGTCGTGTTTATGCATTTTTTAGATTTCTCTTAAACAATTCATAGGATTAATTGTGTTTTGTTGAGGTATAGACTTACTTCTTTCGGTATTCATGACAAAATATTGAATGTTTTAAGGTCAAGTTATTTACTGGAGTCATATGTACGTTGTAAAAGTGGCTTTAAATTAACTAAATTATAGACAAAAAGTTAGTTTAGCTGAGTTTCGCTGCTCAACTCATAAATTGAACATTGCGTTAGGCCGCCACCTTCAACAACGTGTTTCGCAGAGATTTTGTTTGTATTGTAAAACGAAATTAACAATACACTTGTTCTCGAAGATGAATATATTTTTTTATTTATCTGTCCACTTTATGTTGAACTTAGAATAACCTTTTTTTAAAAAGCACACAGAAGAACAAATCCAACCGTTTACAGTCTAGTCCGTTTAATATCATCCTAGGATCAGATAGACCACCATTAAAAAGCCGTCTGTATATCTTCTTAAAGCTTTCAAGTTGTGAGAAACAGTAGACACATGAGGTGTTTCTGTAGAGTTTATTCATACAGATATAGTTTTTTTCAAAAATATTTCGTTTTCTGTTTATGTAAATTTCCTATTTCTGTTACAGTTATTGTGGATAATTGATTTGTAAGATGGGCTGAGGCCTTGTACTGGATTTCAATAAACTTAAATCTAAACCTAAAGTAAAGTCAGGATTGTAATTCAACATAAACTATTGAAATGTATTTCCGATGGAATAAAAATGAATTTAAATATAATAAATGTAATGAGGTTTAATGAAATTTTACAAACTGTAAGATATCAGTTCTGTGATGGTAAATCCAAGTGATATTAATTTAGTGTAAAATTATAACCAATTGCCAGGAAACGAAGCTACCATAGACCAGAATACATTGGTTTTAGTTTTCTTCTGGAAATATACATACTGTCAGTAGAAGAAACGTCAAACTCCTGACAGTCAACGAATGTTGTCTTTAAAAAATGCCGAAAATCACAATACAAAATACTTCAAATGTCGTCTTCATCTCCTATTTTCTTAACTTAAAACAGACATAACCAGTCGGTTGCTTGTTCTGACTAACAAACTAACGAACTGAGAACCACACCCTTTAAAAAATACGTGACATCTGGTGCTTTTTACAAATAGCTTTATTTTGCGAGTTCAGAGGCAATTTCCAATGATAATACAGCTCGCGATGGAGCCCATCGATATTTAAAAGAGATCTTAAGATCATAGTCTGGTCATGTAAGTGGATATTTTTTAAAGAACCCTGTGCCTACTAACTGTTGTCCTAGTTTGTCCCTTTTGTTTGTTTTTAAGTGTATGTAATCTCGCAAAAAGATTCTATTGGGTATTACTAACACATTTAAGAAATAAATAATATGACAGAACTCCATGGCCTCGTAATGGACGGTAGGGAAAATACAGCAGAATAAACCGAATCACGAGTGAAAATAACTTCAGTATGCCCTACCGTCCATTGCGAGGCAATGGGGTTCTGTTATTATTACATATGTACACCAAAAACGCAATAAACTGCAGGTGGGAAGGGCGAACAACATATTCGCATGAATATGTATCAGATCACCAGCTCATATCATTCAGGTCAGGCAGAGGTCAGACACGTAAATTATGAGCGATGATTGGTTGTCAACAACAATAAGTATTGATATGCAAATTACGTGTTGACCTGCCTTCGCTAGCTAGCTGAGCTCCGCTGTGATTCATTCACAAAACCAACCAGAAGAAATGCATACACGATTTTTTTAGAAGTAGAAACAGATATATTACAATAGCGTGGTATTCTTAGTGTCCTATATAATAGTAATTCAGCAAAAACTTTCAAAATGTACAACATTATAAAAGTTAGTCTTCATCAGTATCGGAAAAGATTACGGATTGTCTGCAGCATTTTATAATGTAAACACACTGACTAGAACTTTGACAGAGCTGTTTCCGGCGACATGAAATGTGAAATTGAAAGATCCTCCGCTAATATGTGTTTTCAAAACATTCCGCATAACTGTGGGAATTGATTCACTGCATTCTGGCTGGTTGATGGTCCTGAGAACGATGTCATCGGTGGTCGTAGTCGCTGGCGCGTGCCTCGGGTCAGATTTATTTTGTTGTTGATCATAAAATTCACTTTCAGAAAGTTCAAAATAATTCAAATTAAACAAATCGTTTTAATGTTCAGAATCAACCAAAGTATATTCCATATTACAATATTACCATGATGTAACGTAGTGGTCGCCGGCAATATTTACAAACATAAAGTAGTTCGAAAAGTTGTTTAGTCATTCGCATAATCAACATTGAAAATACCTTGCTAATTTGCATAGTTATTCGATAGCTAAGGCACTGATTTGCATAGTTATTGGATGCCTCAGATCTTGCGATGGTCGAGAAAAAATAGTGAAATACCTTATGAACCCACAAAACATTGTTCAAAAAGTGTGTAACAACATGAAAGACTTTTGGATCTATTCTATCTCAATTAATCTCATTTGCATAGCCATCACTGAAAATACCGGTTTTATTTTTGACTGTTTATCAACGAACACAATTGTACATATGTACTGAAATAAAGTAAGCAACTTTGTGCCATATTTTCACTAGAGAGAGAATATTTTCATGTTCATAAAAATGTAGATTTGTTTCTTACAAATAACATAATTGGTACAAATGGTATTTGATGTTAAAAGGATTTACTGGTGAATGACAATTATTGATAATCTATTAATGGTTTGGTTTCAATTATACTATACTGAAGGAGTGAGAAATGCATAGTAACAATTGTCCACATTGTGAGTAAAACTCACCAACTTATGTTAATGAGGCCATATCTGTACAAGAAGTCAGTCATGCAATCGAAATGTGTGGCAATGGTAAGGGTCTTTTCCCGGATGGTTTTGTTGTTGTTGTTGAGTTTGTTTACAGGTTTTTTAGTTTATATGCAATATTGAAAAAAATACAAGGTTGTATGCTAAGCTCTCTTTTGTTTTCATTATGTATACATGAATTATCAAGATAAATCGATACTAATGAATCTGAGGCAATTTATGTAAATAGGATTTCCTATCAATTATTCCTATGTATGTGGATGACATTGATGACACAGCTAATTTGCCTATTTGTACACAGTTTAGAATAACCCATCTCGAACGATTTTATAAGCAATGACAAATGGAAGCAAATTTATCAAAATAAAAAAATTATGGTTTCAGAAACGGGAGATTCCTTAGGACATATGAAAATGGTTATTTGTAAACAAGGCAATTGAAGTTGTTAAACAACATAACTAGCTTGGTTTATTAATTTTGTAACGTTTGCCATCGACACCAGCTAAAACGAATTTTTATCTTAGTTGTTTTAATTCTTGTATTTTAATAGGCAATGAGCAACGATTCTAATTCATCATAAACCATTGAAAATCAATTCCAATAGAACAAAAGTGAATTTAAATATGATAAATTTAATGTGGGTTAAGGAAAGTCTTTTGGAACAGTCAGCTATTTTTTCAGTAAGTTTTCGGAACGTAAGCACAAGTGATGTTAAGTTAGTGTAAAATTATGATGAATTGCTAAGAAAAGAAGAAACAAGGACCAGATGGCGTTTTGTTTTCTTCTGGAAATATACGTACCGTCATTAGCAGAAACGCCAAACTCCTGACAATCGACGAATGCTGTCTTCAAGAAAATACCGAAAATCACAATACCAAACACATTGAAGGTCCTCTTCTTCTCGTCCATGTTTAACTTAACAGACATGGCACTTGTGTGCTTGTCTGGCTAACAAACTGACAGAGAACCGCACCCTTTAAAACACGTGACATCTGGAGCTTTTTAAAAATAGCTTTTTTGCGAGTTCTCTAAGGCGATTTCCAATGATATAATCGCTCGCAATGGCACTCATCGATTATTTCTTAAGATCTTGAGATCGTAGTCTGGTCATGTAAGTGGATATTTTTTAAAGAACGCTGTGCCTATTTATTTATTTACTGTTGTCCTAATTTATCCCTTTTGTTTGTTTTTAAGTGTATGTAATCTCGACAAAAAGGTTCTATTGGGTAATAATAACACATTTAAGAAATAAATAATATGAAAAAATGACCTCGCAATGGACGGTATGGCATACAGAACTAATTTTCATGAGTGATTCGGTTTATTCTGCCGCGTATTTTCAGCAGCGATAGCGAGTGAAAATAAAGCAGTATAAACAGAATCACTCATGAAATTAACTTCTGTATGCCAATAACGTCCATTGCCAGGTCATGCAGTTCTGTTATTATTACATATGTAAACCAAAAATGCAATAAAATGAAGGTGTGAAGGGCGAACAACATATTCGCATGAATATGTATCATGTCACCAGCTCATGTCATTCAGGTCAGGCAGAGGTCAGACACGTGAATTATGAGCGATGATTTGTTGTCAACAACAATAAGTATTGATATGCAAATTACGTGTTGACCTGCCTTCGCTAGCTAGCTGAGCTATGCTTTGATTCATTCACAAAACCAATAAGAAGAAATACATACACGATTATTGTAGAAGTAGAAACAGATACATTACAATAGCGTGGTATTCTTAGTGTCCTATATAATAGTAATTCAGCCAAAACTTTCAAAATGTACAATATTATAAAAGTTAGTCGTCATCAGAATCGGAAAAGATTACGGATTGTCTGCAGCATTTTATAATGTAAACACACTGACTAGAACTTTGACAGAGATGAAATGTGAAATTGAAAGATCCACCGCTAATATGTGTTTTCAAAACATTCCGCATAACTGTTGGAATTGATTGACTGCGTTCTGGCTGGTTGATTGTCCTGAGGATGATGTCATCGGTGGTCGTAGTCGCTGGCGCGTGCCTCGGGTCAGATTTATTTTTTTTTTGTTGATCATAAAATTAATTTTCAGAAAGTTCAAAATAATTCAAATTAAACAAATCGTTTTAATGTTCAGAATCAACCAAAGTATATTCCATATTACAATATTATCATGATGTAACGTAGTGGTCGCTGGCAATATTTACAAACATAAAGTAGTTCGAAAAGTTGTTTAGTTATTCGCATAATCAACAGTGAAAATACCTTGCTAATTTGCAAAATTATTTGAAAGCTAAGGCACTGATTTCCATCGTTATTTGATACCTCAAAACTTCCGATGGTCGAGAAAAATAGTGAAATACATTATGAACCAACAAAACATTGTTCAAAAAGTTTATAACAAGAAAATACAGAAAATCACAATATCATAAACGTTGAAGGTCCTCTTCTTATCGTCCATGTTTAACTTAACAGACATGACACTCGTGTGCTTGTTTGGCTAACAGACTAACAAACAGAGAACCGCACTCTTTAAAATACGTGACATCTTGAGCTTTTTAAAAATGTTTTTTTTTGCGAGTTCTCTGAGGCGATTTCCAATGATATAATCGCTCGCAATGGAATCCATTCATCGATTTTTAAAAGAGATCATAAGAATGTAATATGGTAACTTTTATCCTCGTTTGTACCCTTTGATTGTTGTTTCCATACGCGTAACTTTGCAACAGGTTCAAATAGGTATTATTACAAAATTTTGGGAACAAAATACAAATGTAAACAACTTTGTACCATGTTTTCACTGGAGAGAGAACAGTTTCAGGGTCATCAAAATTTACACTTGTTTATTACAAATTACGTAATTGGCACAAATAGTGTTTTTTGTTAGATGCTGGTACACAATGGTTTACTGGTGAGTGACAAATACTAATAATCTCTAAATAGAAAAAAAAATAATTTTCAACTTTTGGTATTGTAAGAAAGCTGAAACCCATTATCCGATTAAATCACGAAACAAATGCATTAGTCCTCAAACACAAGTTTTCAGAGATCAAAATGACATCAACATTTAATGATTTTATAATACTGTATGGCAGCGAAATACTGTACATGAACGGTTTCTGAGAAAACAAGTTGTTGAGCCATCATATTTCTATAATTATTTCAAAACGACGAAGAACGACCACTTTCCTCCTTACACAATAAATACTTGAAATATTCCAGACTCTAGCTCGTTCCCGAAGTGACGTAGTGTTGCTTGGTAACCGAGAGTAGGATTCAAATGGTGTGAAACAGCAGTAATACAAATGCATAGCGTGAGCGTGTGTTCGCACGAGCAGCACCAGTCTTATGGAACGCTATATCACTTGAACTTCTTTCTTCGTCAACTGTCGATAAATTCAAGGACATCAAGACACATATGTTCGCAAGAGCTTTTTCTTGCTTTTAAATTTGATCACTACTGTTCGCGTTCAGTACCATAGAACACTACGTCGTATTGGAGTTTCACTCTATACAAATGTTTTTGATTAATTGATTGATTGATTGATTGATTGATTGATTGATTGATTGATTGATTGATTGATTGATTGATTGATTGGTTTATTGATTGATTGATTGATTGATTGAAAGAGATAACTTGCTTATTTACTTCTCTGCTTAAAGCAAGAGTTATCTGGATCAGATTTATCAATTTCCAAGCCTCTATTTCAGAGAGAGGTGATGTTTCAGAGAGACTTTGCTCACAGAGTCGGTAGAAATAATTTATATGTGTTCAAAAATATTAAGGTGGAATTATCCATAAAGTTGTATTCCCCTCAAAAATACATAAATATTTTTTTTAACTTGTAGTGATAGATACCTAATTTTGCATGTGTAGATTAAAACAGAGTAATAGCAAGTGCCAGGCAAGCAAAGTCTTGCAACCGAGTGTAATGATTAATGTATGCGTGAAGCTGGAACTGTAACATTGTCACGTGACTCTTAGGGACCGCCATATTGAATTGTATGGTCTAGGCCATATTTGGATTAGATCAAAATAAAATGACATTTTATTTTTTTTTCATCTGATTTTTAAATCGTGATGCTGTTGAGGATTCAGAAACAAAACAAAAAGTAAAAAAATTAAATATCAGAAACATGATAAATGACAAATTAGCCATTTAATGCAATGAGGTCATTATGTAGGATTTTACCATAGAGGGCAGGTTTTATGTGATCAGTACCACAGGGGTCAGCGAGCATGTAATTGACTGATCGATCAATTTTCCACATACCGGTATTTTGTATCTTCTAATATTGTATAACGCTCATATAACAAATAATGCTGTATACATGTAGCTGTTTGTACCTCAAATTCTAATTCTGTATCACTAGTTTAGTTGAGGGGATCATACATAATGTTGTTAGTGTCTTGTTGTTTGTTATCGTCCGGTTCCAACAGGGTTTTACAGTTTTACTTGTACATGTAGTTCACCCATGAAGTAATGTTGGAATCTCTACACTCATATTAAACAATGAGAAGTCACATTGGACACAGTGCTCAAGTTGTATGTTATTTTCACATTTTGAATTTCTAGATGTTTCTGATATCTATACGTTTACCACATACAGTCAGTATTTAATGAAAAATAAAGATAATTTTATGTCATAGCAATTATTTGTTGTTGTATATTTGTATGCTAAGGCACAACCAATTGATACTGAGTAATGGAATGATACGGAACTCACAAAGTCTTGTGTTTCACCTTCAAAATACAGAAATAATATCAAGAAAGCTATGATTGTTGTGTATCAAAGGCCATTTTGAATATTTAATAAGGCCATGAGACATAAATTTGCATATTTTTGGAATCAGTGTTTCATTTTGATTTTAAAAATATATGGTTATACCAGGTCATACTTTGTCAGTTTGGACACATGTAATCTTGTAATACGATACTTTCACTGTTTGCATGTCATACAGATATATCAAATTACCATATGTTTACCATATACATTAAAACTAAAAACCAAGACTTTGTGTCCAAATATTGACATATTAGATAATATTTGCAGTCATTCCACAGGTTTTTGACAATGAACACTAACGTTTATGAAAAATAAAAAAAAATTAAGTTTACCAATACAAATTGAAAAATGTGTGAAAAATTCAATAACTTTCTTGTGGTGGTGGCCATTTTGAATATTGAATGAGGTGATGTCATCAAAATGTGCATATTTTTGGGATCACTGTCATATGTTGATTCCAAAAATATGTGGTAATACCTGGTGAAACTTGGTCAGTTTTGACTCATGCACTCCTGTATTATGACACTTTCACTTTTTGAATCTCATGCTAATGTATCAAATTACCATATGTTTACCATGTACATGATGATGAAAAAAAAATGTTAAGCCAAAATATTTTCATATATAATATTTGCAGACCATTTCACAGGTTTATGACATTGAACAAAAAGTGCAATAAAAGATGAAGATTTTTTAGGTTCACCAATACAAATTGAAAAATGTGTGAAAAATTCAATAACTTTACTGTAGTGGCGGCCATATTGAATATTTAATGAGGTCACATGATCAAAATGTGCCTATATTTTGGAATCATTGATATACACTGATTCCAAAATATATGGTTATACATGTATATGGTCAAACATGGTCAGTTTGGATTCAAACAATCCTGTAATATGATACCTTCACTCTCTGAATCCCATGCAAAAGTACCAAGTTACCATATGTTCCCCAGATACTTTATGCGCAGAAAATCAAAATTCTAAATCTTTACATATTTTGTAATGTTTCGATGTTATTTCATATAGGACAGGCACACCACTACCTTTCAAGACTGGTGGTCCTGTAAGTATTTTGAATCTTTGATTTTCATACATGTACTTAAACACAATCGTTACGTTTTGCCAGCCATGCTTCTTTTTTGTGCTGTTTGGTGACAGTTTAAAATTCAATGTATGAAATATCAAAATGATCCATGTCAAAAGCACAGTGTAATAATTATAAATATCTATTGTAGAATGTTAAATCTATAAACGGTTTGGGGCTCTAGTTTTAGTAAATTGTTTGTTACATACTATTCAGCCTTATCAGTTTCAGTTGACATTTATGATTTATTTTTTTCATTTTTTAATCTCCTCGCTGCAGTTTTGTGAAACAAAATCTCTCTGTGTGTCTCCCCCTCTCTCTCTCTCTCTCTCTCTCTCTCTCTCTCTCTCTCTCTCTCTCTCTCTCTCTCTCTCTCTCTCTCTCTCTCTCTCTCTCTCTCTCTCTCATATATTTGCATAGCTAATACATGTACAATATGTGAGTCGTCCTCGTAAGGACAGTGCAGAGGCATGTCTCAAAACAAGAAAAAATCGGCGTCAAGTCAAGAAGCTCGGACAACAACTGAGTGGTACAGGGCCTGGAGTGCACGAGCAGCTAGCTCATGAAATGAAAACTCTTTTAACGAATAAAGAGAGAGCTGCTGTTCTCAGCAATCTAGGCATTGTACCAAACATAAAGGAGGGAGATGGGGTAAGCTTGAAAGTAGATATGCAACTGACTTGGTACCAGTTCCGAAAACTGTATGTATAGAACTGTTTTTATATCTCATGTATTGTATTGTATTGTATTGTATTGTACTGAATTAATTCTAACTTAGTTTCATTTTAGAGGTAAAAACCCTATTCATATCATAAAATACACTCATGTAAAATATTTGTTCTTTAATATTACAGATGGATGAGGAGATGGAAGCATAGTTTGAGTTCTGAGGCTGCAGATATAAGACAATTAAATTCATTAGTACTGTCTGTTTATACAGAGAACCTCCTTTTCGTTTTCAACATCAAGACAAAACAAGGAAAATAAAAACCTGAAATCAGACTAGCTCAACTTGTCAGCTGTAATTTGATGGATGTTGTTGAAGAACATGTGTCTGAAAATAACAAGTATGTATCATTGCTACTAGAATATTCACATAATTTTCATTTTCAAAGACCTGTTGGTAAAAACACACATTTTCCTTTAATTCTTTTTGGTTTCATTTCAGACTCCAGCGACTCACATGGCACAACAACAGCATTTCTCATAATACTCTCCAAATCAAAATTGGTGGGGACAAGGGGGTGGCTCTATGAAATTTACATTTCAAATATGTAACTTGGAGTATCCCAATGCAAGACAAAACACTGCTGTGTGGTTGGTCTTTTCAGCCAATGACAACTATCAAAACCTGAAGCTAGCATTTGACACAAGTCACAGCTATATTGACACTTTAGATGGCTTTGAGTGGAAGTAAGTAATACATGCTGCTGGTTCAATGATGTATTTTAAAACCTCTTTTATAGACTAGTACTCCCATCGCCTGTTCTACACTGTAACACAGTGCAAGCAGATCATATTTTAACAAATTGTATTATGTATTACAATGCACTTGAGGGTTTGTGATGCAACCAACAAGTCTGCTCCGGGGGGGGGGGGGGTACCACTGGCCAGGTCCGGTAGGGGTGTGTGGCCAATGCTGTCGACCCCAGACCCCATTTTAGACAAATTCTGACCCAAAACCAATACCCCGTTTTAGACCGTTCAACTTTTTAGAAGACCCCATTTTAGACCAATGTTGGGCGCATGATTGAACGATGGTTGCAATGTTGCGCATGCGCAGTTAACGTAACAATACATCATGGGGCGATATCTAATACCAAGCATTTCAGGGGGTGTGCATGCTACCTCAACCAGTGAATTAGTGGGAGTAAATTCTCGAACTCGTCAAGAATTTTTTAAGTAGCTCCTTCCAGGACCCCATTTTAGACCAAACAAAATTAAAAAATTTTGAAATGTGGACCCCATTTTAGACTCATTAGCTCTCAAAAGACAGTACCCATTTCAGACCAAAGAGCGAAAAACCCTACCCCAAATGAAATGGTGCCACATATACGTATACACGTACCCAATAGGTGGAAGTACCCCCCCCCCCCCTTTCCGGGTCAGCTCCTAACAATGTTTGTTTTAGCATTGGTTAGTAATAACAAGTGCAATAGCGATAAACACATTACATAACACAATGTTCAAACACACTAGTTATCTCACAGGTTACTCCAATACACTACAACCTGATGGTAAAACAAAATATATGTTAGTTACCTAAAAAATTCTGATTGCTTTTATACCCATAATATTGAGAATATAATTGCATTATGTTGTTTCTCTCCAGAGAGCTCAGAATACAAGTAATAATGTGTGTTGATTATGAATTTCAAACCAAACTGTATGGCCTGTCAGGAGCTGCTGGTAGGTGCACATTTCTTACACATTATCAACCAACTTTAAACTCACAGACTTGCAACATATGACAGTGTTGATTACATTAGACCTGAAGACCTTTCAGATTTTTTTTTCAAATTCCCAAATGAATGTACTCACTGTCAGCAATAATATGATAAAGAGATTAAATAACCTTTAAATTACTACAATGATTAGTCATTGAGAATAATTGCTACAGCAACTGTAAAAAAAATAATCACACTTGCTACTATAGCATCAATAGTAACACAAATTGTTATTCTGAAAATTTCACTCCTTCTTTTAAAGGAAAACACTTCTGTCTATGGTGCCCCAGGGATAGAGAAAAGTCCAAACAACCATTAAAGGAGACAGGGTCAGCAACGAGCATGCACACTGGATAACATATTGGAAAACCATGAGAAATTCACCAAGGTTAAATATGTATCAAGTATACTCATCAGTATCCCACTTGATCAGGTAATAACTGTTCTGAAATCAAGTAAAACATATTGAAACATTAAAGGGGCCCCTAATTTAATAGCAATCTTTATGGGGAATAACATTTTATGTACATTTGTTTATTTTTTTCCAGGTGCGTCCTCCCGCTCTATATCTCATCCTTGGCATCTTTCTGAAGCTTTTCAACTTGCTGGAGAGCTACTATGTGCCACTGGATGTCCAAATGTATGTACTACTACATAAGGATATTCTCAGTGGGACCAGTAACTCTACACCAGGTGAAAGTCAGCCTGCTAATTTCAACACCTACAACGTACCTGGCTATGGCAGTTGAAATAGCGAACCTGAAAGATGCCATCACTGAGAAGATAGGGTTCGAAGGTGAGCTAGAACAAAAACTGCTAGCAATACTATTAGATGATGAGGCTAATAGTACTTTAATAGAGACTCAAACCTATCACAAGGAACTGCTGTCATCTAAAGACAAAAACAGAAAGGAACTTCAATCATTAGTGAGTAGACTAATAACATCTCTAAACCCTATGTGAAATCTAGTAACATATTTCTTGGAGTACAATAGCAAAAGCATTCAAAGAACAAATAAGTTTTACTTCCACAGTTATATATTACCACACTATCTACAATAAAGATTACTTTATTTTCTTTGCTTCTCATTACTCACTTACAGCAAGCAAAAGTATCAACTATACAAAAGGATATTCCTGCTGAGGCTGGATATATCATCCGAACACTTGATGTTGCCTGCAAAGTTTACATGTAAAGAGGCAGGCTTACAACTTACAGAGTTTTGTTGGCAATCATGTTGACATATATTTGAAGGTACATGTATATACATTTGTATCTTTGCTATCAGGTTAATCATAATATAGTAATCAGATCCTCTCTGAACTTCATTTTTGCCTGGTTAAAAATACAGGTCATAACATTTATCACCAAACTACACATATATTGAGTAGTTGTGCATATTAGCCTTCAACATTATATATACATACATACTGTGTCTCTCACCATTCCAAACCAATACTTTCTTTTTCCTTTCAGCTAAAGAACATTCACAAAATGTGTAAAAGTATTGTTGACGAAGTTGAAAGTAGATGCCCTAGTCTACTTGGTGAGGCGGAGGTGATAAGGGACTTGTTTGAACCGCAGCTGGTGAAAAGTTCAGCATGTGTCACCAACTGTACAATCAATCAAGTCCCTTATCCAAAGAAGATCTGAACATGTTTGGTATGTTGATATGCTCTGGTTGTGAGTTTTTAAACATATTTGAAAAATGATACACAGACATAAATGTACAAAGTTTGGTATATCTATGTCATACACGGTATTTTTCGTAAAGTATGTTTGTATTACCAACTTTCATTTTTTTATCATTAGCTGTGAAGTTTATGACATTTTTATCTGGTAACTACATATGAATTAAATTGAAAGCTTAGTATACCACAATATTAAAACAGTTAATTAAAACTCAACACAAAACTTATTTGGTAAGGGAAAAAGTATAGCAATTTTAATGTTCAATTCTTTGATAAATAAAATACAGGAATTAAAAATATATGTACAGTATGATGGCATTTACCTCAGATGTTAACAAGTAATGTGAAAATGTTCATATCGACATATGTGTTTTTAATTTTCAGATAACAATGTCAAATTGTTTTTTTCTTACTTCCGAGCTAAATTTCCTGGTCAAAGTGTCACCCCAAAACTCCTCATCCTCGAAACCGTGTGCTGTCATAGATGACAAGCAGTGGTGTTGGATGTTGGTTGCAGGGTGAACAGGCCTGAGGGTCTTGAAGCTGTGAACTCACAGTTCAATCGGTTGGAGGCAGCTTATAACAGCATACCTGATGACCTTGACAAAATAAAGCAAATTATAAAAATGCATCACCTGTCAGTCCATCCTACCAAGGCAGTTGACAAGCCTAAAATAAAGAAACGAAAAACAGAGGAATGACTGACGTAATATGTATAATTGAAGAAGTGTTTATGGACAGTCAATAAATAAATAAATAAATAAATACATAAATAAATAAATAAATAAATAAATAAATAAATAAATAAATATAATATATTGCATACATGTATATCAGGTATGAACAAATCCACTGGTTAGGGGTATAGGGCATTGTTCAATTGAATAGGAAATTGATGTGACCGTGCTGTTTGAATACCAAGGTGAACTATGACAGTTGAATGCTGACTGGTGGTGGTGCGTATTTGACTGCTGGATGGTGGTGCGTGAATACACAGCTGGGTAGCAACACGGCCGGACAATAACAATCTTTTGATCTTTGTAGGAAAACAACTGAACAACTTGACACAAAATGAACAGCCCAATTCGGGGTTACAGATCGTCAGCGAAACATGTTTTCTAGCACTGATATGATAATTCCAAAGCCTCGACGATTGGCGAATTTAAATTTAATTTGGTGTTTTCTAAGCCTTTAAATACACACATACGACGTAAACATGAACCTTTGAACGTACCTAGTAGTACTATGTAGTAGGTAGTACCTTGGTTGAAACATGCAGTGATTCACGGCAACGTAACTTACCTTGTTTAGGCCGGCCTTGGTGGTATTTTTCCACTGCTAAACAACTGTAGCTTATTTTTGAGGACACAAAAAAGTGGAAATGACTAATAAAGACAGCTAATTACATAAAAAATGATACGTTTTATCGATCAGTTTTCCTCACATTTCGTACTGAGACATGCGGGCCGCCATGTTTATTACCCATAAAACCTTTCGCACAACGAGAGAATTCCTCGCGCATGCGCGCATGCACAAACTTAATTTCCATTAGCAAACAGATGGATGAACAGATTCAAAAATGCCTAGCAACAAGACCACGCCCAAAAGCTAAATGATGGTTTATATTACAAAGATAAAAAGTGAGAAGGGCAGGCAAGTTAATAAAGATTTTTTAAAAATGTATGCAAATATGCCTAACCACAAGACCACATCCATGGCAACAGCCAAATACAGTCATGCTGCAACGCCATTTGAGCTATTTTGTTGTGGGTACAATGCTGATACACTGATACATTGATATGTGTACAGGCATGTCATAGGGTATGTATATTCTACAAGTGACGGTATATGTAGTTATCTGTGAGTACATGAATGTATACATTGATGTGTGTGGGTGTGTTCACATGTCTAATTTTGTCATATACTGAAAATAAAATTTTAAATTGTTTGTGAGATATTCTAAGTTACTGATCTCTTTACGTACTTGCACCAATAGATCTGTTACGTGTCTTTGAAAAGAGTCATGAAATCTGATCAAATAGCCAGACCCTGTAAGTAACAAAATCTGTACACAGATCTCTGGATACACATCTGTGTATGTGTACATGTATGTCTGTCATGTGATCACAGCAATGTATACAGTCAGAAATAAAACATGCATACATGCCTGTATCAAAAGACCTGTTCATGTCTGTGAATAGCAAATCCTAAACAAATTTACAGACACTGCAACAGAAGTTAATTAACATATGTTGTCAGCGAATCTGTACAATATATGTATGTATATATATATATACTCTTGTCTACTATTTCCTTGTCTTTTTTCTACCTGTTTGTAGAAGAATAAGATTGATTTACACACACGGTGCTGGTAGGGATATTAACATATATCTTGATATTGGTTGTCTTGGTAACAGGATTTCTGTAATAAAGCAACTCCAAATAGACTTTTGTTGTATTTTACTTGAATTACTTTATAATCCACTATTTTTTGACTGATTTTCAACTAAAACAACCATGCCTGATGTTAGTTATATAGAACTCTCCGACAGCATTTCATTAAAAATATAGAGAAAAATAAGATGACCTTGAATTTTGACCATGATATTGACCTACAACGTCTCTCTAAACATATAAACACAAACTCTAATTATGATTGTAGCATTTCTGGAGTCCCAGATGTGACGTCACGTAATGTTTAGCATCTTTCAAAATATGTCACCATGGAAACTGCCACATGTGAGTTTGCGCAAGAGAATCCAGAAGTGCAATATCAGTTTTCTGATGGCCCAGATATTATTCTAACCGATTGTGATGTCAAAAATTGTACTTCAAACCATGTAAGGTAAGACGTGTTCTGAGCCAAATCTTGGACCTTGGTGTCCTGACTATGAATACAGTTGCATGCGATATTTTGTCTAAATTAAATGGTCCAATGTGCTATCATGTAGAACTGGGATGCAGACATCAAATGCAGACGTTAAAATATTGTCGCTGGTGTGTCTGCATCTAGTTGAAACATGTTTTAATAGATTATTTCATTTCAATAGACAAATCGTCGCACGAATTTGCGATCTTGCTAGTTTAGTGTATAGAATGTCGTTTCCTATTGGTTACTACGTGGTTGTATAAAACAGTGTCGCCGGACGGTAAATTGAAACAATATTACGTCACCTTGTAATATTGCACGAGTGTAACTGCATCAGTATGCCGCCAAGGATAAAATAGAGAGTTACTACGCAAAATTAAGGTTGCCATGGAAACCAGGGGCTAGACTATTTCCCATAGGAATGAGTTTAGGTTCAATGTTGTTGTGACACATAACTTTGATTTGGGTTGTAAGTCATGATATGAATGGGATAGTGGAATCCGACTCTCATGGTTACCCAGACTCTTCGCCCACAGCAGAGAATTGAAGTGAGCCATCAGCGACGAGGTTGGGTAAACCAAACGAGGGGATTCCCCTGTATGCAAATCATTCAATAGGAGAAAGAAAAGTGCAAGTATGACCTCATACCAGGACGCCATTCTCCACCTTAGGAAAGTTGTTGTCGAAACTCCACGTTCACCTGGCAAAAAAGCCAATAACGTCTCCAAGAATCAACGATTCCAGAGGGTCTGTAGAGGGACAAGTAATGCCAAGGCTAACAGTAAGAAACTATTCAAAAAACTATTTCGGTATTGTACAACTTTTCAACACCTTGAAATTTCGCACCTTCATTGTTGTATACAATCACCATTGTTGTCAACATACATGACATCGAATTGCGCATGACAAATATGAGTGTGTTCTGCGAAGTCTTAGGATAGTGAAAACGGGTTGGCTTCAGTTGAGTTACCAAGTTTACTCGCGCCAAATTATGCACCAACTTAGTCCTGCTTGCATACGGATTAAGTTGTCCCTTCCTGCTCTGAAAAGTGCGCACCGTCTGTAAGCAGGACTAGCATATCACCAACTACACCGGTATGTGTATTACTTGTTAAGTTTACAATCCTACACTTGTGTGCACGGGTTCAATGGTGTGTACTGTTTCGCTTATTGACAGAAAATGACAACTCATCCGTGGTAATGGTAATTGGAAATAGTACTAGAATATAATGATATGCAAATCAAAATGTTGACGTCATTATCTATTTATAGTGGTGAGGAAGGGTAAGCGAAATAGGGGGAAACCCTCGCATCAGTATGTAGCAATATGATGACATTTGACCTCGTACCAGGGCGTGTACTGTACTCTAATTCAGCTGTCTATAGAAACACCCTTAGGGGTGAGATCAATTGTTTAATGTAGGATAAACAAGCTAGATTCAATAAGACGACACTGCCGAAATAATAAATTTTCAAATTGTTGGATCATAACACTTGCATGGAGTTTCTCATTGGCTCACTTCATTCAAACAATGATTTTTCGTAGGCTGTAGAAGGAAGGAAATATCTAAGTAGAAAAACTAACAATGATTGACAGTTCATATAATGTCGTATACAGTCAATGATCAACCTCTGCATCAATGTGAATGACAAGTTTTTATTTATATTTAGTAATCTTATTTATACTGGATAGTTCTTTACATATTTTCGCCTTCTTCTACTTTTTTTTTTAATTTTAGGAGGTTTGAAGACGATACCAATTTCTCTTTCATACCTTTGATAGTGACAGTCATAATGTAAATTTAAAGATGGTTGATGGTACACTTTAGTAAAATAGTAACATGGTGTAATGCAAACAAACTCACTATTGATATATATATATATATATATATATATATATATATATATATATATATATATATATATATATATATATAAACAGTTGTCTCCCAAGTAGTCCAATGAGGGCCATCCCTCATTAGATCAATGTTTATGTAAAATATGATGCAAGCAAGCATTTGGTACCCTGGAGATCTTTTCGATGCTGCAAATAGAATGATCCCCTCCAAGGTGTGGTGTTTCTTGCAGGTACTTTTGCGTTTGGGAAACGTTTGTAAATTTAATAAAGGTCGGCAAAATGCAAGCCTTTAGTGGGAAAGATATATATAATTCCCATCTCTTGAGTTCTTCAAACAAATATATCATTATGTACTAAGTATGATCACATTCTTATCATGAAACTTGAGATTTCCCAATCAATATACCATAAATACTAGAGAGAATACTGAGTGGATCGATATATACCTTCAGCCACACATTGTATCAATAGACATCAAATCGGCCTTTCAGCATAAACGTTTACAGGATAATATTGCAGCCAATTATTGGCTCAAGCAATAGGGTATCACAAATTTTCTACTCATTTTGCTCGAATTACAGTGAAACTATCCTTCACCTATTTTGTGAATGTGAGATAGTATTAGCCAGCTTTTGACATGGTGGAACACGTTAACAAATGAACAAATTAATATTGACTGCGGTGTAATTCTGTATGGGTTTACGATCTACATCCAGTGATTCTGATTACATTTCAATTCAAGCCAAGCAATTTATCTACCAGGCTAGAATATCTGCAATATTACCTCCATTTCATAATGTTACAAACATTCTCAAATACTTGTATGTGATTGAAAAACAGAGTGCTATATAAAATAACGGACTGACTAAATTTGATCAGAGATGGTCACTGTTATATATTTTTAACTTAAGTATTTCTTTCAATTTAGCTGTAACAGAGTCATTGTGTAAGTCTTCAACACGGCATTGTGTCTAAGTTTACCTTTAGTAAGGACATCATTGTTTGTGTGTGTTGTTTAGTCCTCGTTCGTGTTGTAATTCTTTTGAGTCTGTTTATGCAATAAAAAATGTTGATGCAAGAGGAAACCGGAATACCCGTGCAAAACCAGCGCTGGTCTTTGGAGTAAAACTGAACGACACTCTTCTTACTTCAAGCGTGGTAAATTTAATCAAACCCTGAATGGGTTCGAACGGTACTCATACGCTAACTCGACTAGCGTATATCCCGGAAGCAGGTATTCCTGTATTGGAGTCAAACAACCATTTTAAGATTAAAAATTTTATTATATCTAGAGATTTCCCTAGTGACAGTGGAGGGGAGAAGGACGTTCTCCCCTCCACTGTCTAAATGTATATAACACCAAGCTTCACTGCGGTCAATGTTTGTTTCCACAGTTGTCTCAGTTTCTTTTCATATAGCGCCGTAAACAACCAATAATCAACCTTTGAATCAGTGTAAATTAGACGTTTTTATTTGTATTTATTGGTCTTTATTTATAATGGCTAGTTCGTTCAGTATATAAAAGACTTGATACCCAAGAAATCCAGGGAGGGTCATCCCTTATGGTTTTAATGCAGGAGGAAGCTCGAGCACCCCAGGAAAACCTGTGTTGTTTGGTAGAATCAAACTGAACTACACCCATCTTATTGTGTGGTAAATTCAATCAACCTTAAAGTTTGATTTCGAACCCCGATGTTCCACTGAACTCATACACTAGGTCTCTTAACGTATGTCCCGGAAACAGATATTACACTTATGCCTGTCTAGCAATAATTTTCATTTTAAAAATTCAATAGATTTGATTCTGTCTACTGATTTCCTTTGTTCTACCCAAATGTGTTCGGTTGCACAGTTTAATCAGGATATCTCAGTACATATGTATGTATGCGGACGATTCCGAACTGTATCTCACGTGTGAGGGTGACTGGGTTCCGACTTCAGTGATTGAGTTATGCACTAGACAGTGGATGCGTGAAAATATGCGCTGTCTTAACGACCGTAAAACAGAAATTGTGCATTTTTCTTCTAAATTTGGTGGTGCAGGTCAGGTACCCCGGTGTGAGATATGGATTGGCGATGTCGATATCCAGCCATCTAATGTTGTTCACAATCTTGGTGTTTCCATGGATTCGGCGGCTACTATGACTGATCATGTTATTAATATTTGTAAATCTGCCTCTCATGCTCTGTGGAAAATTGGCAAAATTTGCAATCTTCTTGATCAAAGTTGTACTGAAAAACTAGTTCATGCTTTTATTACATCACGTTTAGATTTTTGCAACAGTTTACTATATGGTCTTCCACTTCAACAAATTCGTAAGCTCCAAAATATTCAGAATTCAGCAGCAAGACTTGTAGTTAGAAGGAAAAAAGTTGAGCATATTACCCCAGTTCTTCATTCATTACACTGGCTACCTATTCAGAAGCGCATTGAACTTAAAGTACTCTGTATTGTTTTTAAAATTCTTAATATGTGTGGGCCTTCATATCGAGGCGATTTATTAATGATTAGATCCACCCGTCATTCCCTTCGGTCGCAATCCGGTGGCGTGGTGAATTTGCACCAACCGATAGGGAACACTGCATAATATGGTGATCGGGCCTTCTCTATTTGCGGCCCACGCCTTAGGAATGCCCTGCCATCATGTCTTCGTTCTTCACATACTTTGAACAGTTTTAAATTTGCCTTGAAATGTCATCTTTTTAGATTTCATTATTATTAACTTTTAACTTTTTTTTTACATTTCAGCCTTTTAATTGTCATTCCGTGTCTTTTTATTTTTATCCTGTTTCATATCATGTTTATACTTGTGTATATGTACCTTTTAAAATAATTTTATACTTTTGTTCAGCTCATTGAGATTGTTTTTATGTAATGCGCTCTATAAGAAATAAATATTATTATTATTATTATTATTATTATTATTATTATTATTATTATTATTATTATTATTATTATTATTATTGTATAGCATAAATCCACGGGAGACTTATTACAACTCTTTCTATCAACATTGGTCCTTACAAATGTATCAAATGTTGACAGAAATTAAAGCAACATAAACTAATTTCTAATACTGCTGTATGGACATATACTAAACTGGTATCAGTTACATGGGAGATCTTTGTATCATGATGATCGTTACATGTCTGAATTTGGTCAACTTTTTCATCTTTGGGAAGCTACTCTTAACAGGAAAAACGAAAATGATCCTGCCAAACGTTTGAAGATTAGAAAAAACAGTTTGTCTGCTTCCGGTTACCGGACCGTAATTTGTATTTCACTGCCGACCCTAATTCTTTTTATACGGTTTCGAGAGAAAAACATAAAATCGTAAGAAATAGTGGATGCGAAAAATGAATGAAAATAAGTAAACTTTAAATGACATTATAAAACTGTTCTTCCATTCTGTAATGGCTGTATATCTGATGTGAAGAAACCAATAACACAGAAACCATATGGAAAACAGAGGAAAACATAAATACAAGAACTAGACACTCAAATATGGAACAAATATATTAATAAAATAAAAAATATACCTGCCCCGTCTATTCTAAAATTGATCGTAAAACATTTACCTGTTTGTTCATCTGTCCATTGTAAGATAAACTATATCTTATTAACTCCATAGGAAGGTGAGCAACTCGTTCACCAAGCTGTCAAAGATGGGAATATCAGTCAACTACAAAATCTCCTTGACAACGGACACAAACTGGATGCAAAGGACGAGGTAAATGTGTTGAGAATATCCCGAACCTTCATCAATAATCCACAATGTAGTCTAAATTTAGGTAAAACAGTGAGTTTTTTTGTGAATCGGTTCTAAAACAATATGTTATATAACAGTTTTACAAAGTTTATAAAGACATTTTCAACCATTCCATGGTTAACAGGCGATAAACACAATGGTTAATTTAAAGTAATGATAATATAACGCCGATGGAATTGTAACACAACCGTGGTTATTTTCAAAAGCAAATGCTTATCAAAATGCAGACCCATGTTATGTATAGATGTTCATTTGCTAAATGTTTATTTAGTTGACTATCCAGCCCTGTTGTGATATTTGCAATATATATGTGACTGTTACTAAGGGCATGAGCTTGTTGCAAAGCAAATTTGCATACATGCATTTTGGAATTTTTTATTTTTTATTTATTTATTTATTTATTTATTTATTTATTTATTTATTTTTTAAAAAACTTTTTAGGTTATTGAAGCAATGAGATCATCATATGACTGTTGCTAAGGCATGGCACTGTTGCTAGGCCCATTTCCATAAATTGTTATTCACTTGTCTATTAATCCCTCTTATAGTTAATGAGTTTAACTTCGTATTGCACCAACATTTGATTAGCTTACAAAAGCTTTCGCCAGGTATCCACCATATCTTTGTCAGTGTTTTCTGAAGTCACGACACATACGTGACTTCTGACAGTTATCCAAAATTCCCGGAAGTTGGTACCGTCCTCCATCACGGTTCATGGATGGTTTTAAAGTCCGAATATGAATCGTTTCCTTAATCCCTAGCCTAAACCAGTCCGACTCCCGATCCAAAATTCTAACATCGTCAGGTTCAAATGAATGACCTTGGTGATCCTTGTGTAGAGGTCTGGAGACCTCCGATGATGTGCAGCTCGGCCTACGATGTTCACTTATTCTGGCTTTGAGAGTCCTCTCCGTTTCCCCGATGTATTCCTCTGCACAGGTTTCATTCTCACGTGCACCACTACCCCCACACTTGATGTGATACACTGGTCCACCAATCTGACTTGGTGGGGTGGGATCCTTAGGTCGTACTAGCAACTGCCTCAAGTGTATTAGTTGGTTTATGATGTAAGGTGATACCATACCCCTTGTATAGGCTGGCTAAGCTCTAATATAGTCTTTTTCACACTGAAACCCAATGGTTCAGATTATCTCTGTGTAGATGTAGTTAACTCCCAAGAATTTGAGATGATTGTCTCAAGTCACTCATTCGTCACGACTTCAGAAAACATTGATGGTGGATACCTGGCGAAAGCTTTGGTAAGCTAATTAAATTTCGGTGCAATGTGAAGTTAAACCCATAAACTTAGACTGAACTTATGCACAGATTAGCTTCCATAATTCTATCCTTGTTATCTTTTCAAGACATCCCATCATTCAGCTGTTGTTATAAGCATGGTATTGATGCTAGGGATATTTGCATATGTTTTTGAATATTTACTCAATTGTCTGTTCATTGCTATTGTTATCTTTGCAATAGACCCTAACATTTTGCTGTTGCTATGGGTGTGGTCTTGTTTTTAGGGATATTTGCATAGAGTGTCTGCTCACTCACTTGCCTACCCGATGATGTTGTTATTTTAGCAAAATATACTGCAGTAGGTGCATCTGGGACATTTATTTTAATAAAATAACCAAAGATATATATTACTGAAAACTGGTCAATTAAATTGTATTTGTCAGTTCACAGTCAATATTATCCGTAGGTACTGTAGTGACAAGTTCAAATCTTGAACGGAAGCTTGACTTTGAATTCCACCATGTTAAAACTGCACAAGTTGTAACTTGAGTATCTTATTTTGATCAGACAACCACTATGTACTTAATGACAGTTCTTAAAATATTACTAATTAAACATTGAATAGTGTTAATCATTGGTCGATACAATCCAGTAAGCATGCAGAAACAGGTCGTTGACAGCTCTGATTTTTTGAGTGCGAACCCCAAAAAACAAATTGATTTGATTTATCATGTATACAGCTACAAAAAATGACTAATATTTGGAAAAAGCATTAATAATATAAATGATGTACATTGTCAATTAATATATTGTAAAATAAATTTCCTATAAAATTAAAGAGTATAGTTGGCCTCTCAATATATTCTATACGAATCAAGTATGTTTACATTGTATCATATTTGTTCTTAATACTGCATGGATGTAAATTAGACACCATTAGCAAGCTAACATAAATCTCTGTTACAATGGTGAGCTTTAGCCGTCCTAATAAAATGATATTATAGAAGTTATACATTATATATTAAAGAAATTAAAAACGTATGATATAACATTAAGGTAAGCGAAATCCACTAATATTTAGAGAAAAGTTTAGGTATTAATTAAATACTTTGACAGTGAATATGTTTTCAAATTACGTCATTTTTTTCCACTTCATGAACTACAATATTAGAGATAATCGTTCTTGATAACAGACTGCTAGTATGATCTTTTTCAATATTGGACCAATGGTCAATGTTTGAATGTAGTGCACTAAGTAGATATACATCAAAGATTTAAATTCTGATATTAAAGAGTATAAATGACATCTTAATATACCCTGTAACTAGTCAAGTATTTATACATTATATCCAATTAATTGAAGAACGGCTGGCAAACAATTCATTGGGCCACTGGTAGAGGTCAACTTGATATGGTGAAGTTTCTCTTTGAAAATGGGTGTGATCTACAAGCATTGACAAAGGTAAGATAAATGGTGTTACATTATGTGAAATGTATACAGAACATATTTCATAACTTCAGATATTTGAAATGAAATTATGACATTAACACCATGGATATTTGTACTATAAGACTTGATGAAAGAAAGAAATTGTCGATTCCATATTAATTCTTTATTAATTTCAGTTAGACTACAGTTAAAGTACAACTAAGAATTTTTGAAAGGCAGTAGTATATTGTGTAGTTAGTTCAATGTACGGATTTGTTTTTAGTTTTATTGTTTTGTAGCATGTAATGATGTTATATTGTTTCTCCTCTATTCAATGACCAGAAAAAATATCTACAATTATTTCAATGTATTTTGTTTTTTATTCAAACTGACAGAATAATTACCAACCAGTTCACCTTGCAGCAGGTAATGGGAGTATAGATGTAATAAAGTACTTAATACAACATGGATGTAAATTAGATGCCATTGATGAGGTAACTTAAATTTACATAATCTATATTATTGGTGAAGATTAACTAGCCTCGTAAAATAGAATAGTAGAAGTTATCAATTTTTTATATTTTATTTATGCAAATGTATACATAATGAGAAATAAACATATCCATTAGGTAAATGGAATCCACTGATATTTAGACAAACTTTTAGGATATCAATTAAAATAATTTGACAGTGAATATGTTTAAAAATCAAAGTATTTTTTTAAACTTCATTAACTACAATATTATAGATCATATGTTCTTGATAACAGACTGTTAGTATGATCCATTTCAAAATTGGACCAATGGTCAATATTTGAATTTAGTGTATTAGGTAGATACACATCAAAGATTTAAATTCATATGTTAGTGTTAGTTGAGTATAGATGAAATCTTAATATACTCTTTAATTAGTCGAGTATTTATACATTATATCCAATTATTTGAAGGATGGCTTGCAACCAACCTATTACGCTACTGGTAAAGGTCAACTTGATATGGTGAAGTTTCTTTTTGAAAATGGATGTGATCTACAAGCAATGTCAAAGGTAAGGGTGTTACACTATGTTAAATGTATACAGAACATATTTCAAAACTTCAGATAATTGAAATGATTTTATGATATTAACATCATGGATATTTGTATTATAAGACTTGTTAAAAGAAAGAAATTGTCGATTCCATGTCTATTTTAATTCTTTATCAATTTCATTTAGATTACAGTTAAAGTCCAACTCAGACATATTGAAAGGCAGTTGTATATTATATAGTTAGTTCAATGTACGGATTTGTTTTCAGTTTTGTTATTGTTCTGTTGTATAAAATGCTGTTATATTGTTTCTCCTCTATTAAATGATCAGAAAAGTTTATATGATTATTTCAATATATTTTGTTTGTTATTCAAATTGACGGAATAATGAACAATCTCTTCACTCTGCAGCACGTAATTGGAGTATATATACCGTTAAGTTCTTAATACTACATGGATGTAAATTTGATGCTGTTGACAAAGGAACTTAAATTTACATAATCTTTAATATTGGTGAAGATTAACGATCCTCAGAAAAAGTAGTTAATGTTGTAAAGATCTTTTTTTTATTCAATTATGCAAATGTATTATACATTGAGAAATAAAAACATATAATATAACATTTACGTAAAATAATCCCACTAATATTTATAAAAAAAATTAATATATCATTAAAAATATTTGACAGTGATATATTTTGAAATGAACGTCAATTTTCGTTCACTTCATGAACTAATGGATTGTAGATCATCGTTCTTGATAACAGACTGTTAGTATGAGCCATTTCAAAATTAGACCAATGGTCAATATTTGAATGTTGTGTATGAAGTAGATATTCATCCTAGATTTAAATTCTGATGTTAGAGATTATAAATGAAATCTTAATATACTCTATAATTAGTCAAGTATTTGTACATTATATCCTATTATTTGAAGGACGGCTGGCAACCAATCCATTTGGCTGCCGATAAAGGTCAACTAGATATGGTGAAGTTTCTCTTTGAAAATGGATGTGATCTACAAGCATTGACAAAGGTAAGATAAATGGTGATACATGATGTGAAATGTATACAGAACATATTTCATAACTTCAGATATTTGAAATGATTTTATGACATTAACACCATGGATATTTGTATTATAAGACTTGATGAAAGAAAGAAATTGTCGACTCCATGTCTATTTTAATTCTTTATCAATTTCATTTAGACTACAGTTAAAGTGCAACTCAGACATATTGAAAGGCAGTGGTATATTGTATAGTTAGTTCAATGTACGGATTTGTTTTCAGTTTTGTTATTGTTCTGTTGCATAAAATGCTGTTAAATTGTTTCTCCTCCATTCAATGACCAGAAAAGTATCTATGATTATTTCAATATATTTTATTTGTTATTCAAATTGATGGAATGATGAACAATCCCTTCACTCTGAAGCATGTAATGGGAGTATATAGACCGTTAAGTTCTTAATACTACATGGATGTAAATTTGATGCCATTGACAAGGCAACTTAAATTTACAAAATCTCTATTATTGGTGAAGATTAACTATCCTCATTAAAAAATAGTAAATGTTGTAAAAAAGAATTTCAATTATGCAAATGTATTATACAATTAAAAATAGAAAAAAATATGATATAACATTTAAGTAAAATAATCCCACTAATATTTAGACAAACTTTTAAGATATCAATAAAATAATTTGATAGTGAATATGTTTTGAAATCAACGTCATTTTATTCAATTCATGAACTACAATATTATAGATCATCGTTCTTGATAATAGACTGTTAGTATGACCCATATCAAAATGGGACCCATGGTCAATATTAGAATGTAGTGTATTAAGCAGATATACATCTTAGATTTAAATTCTGATGTTAGATAGTATAGATGAAATCTTAATATACTCTATAATTAGTCAAGTATTTATACATTATATCCAATTATTTGAAGGATGTCTTGCAACCAATCCATTACGCTGCTCGTAAAGGTCATCTTGACATGGTGAAGTTTCTCTTTGAAAATGAATGTGATCTACAAGCATTGACAAAGGTAAGGGTGTTACACTATGTTAAATGTATACAGAACATATTTCAAAACTTCAGATAATTGAAATGATTTTATGATATTAACACTATGGATATTTGTATTATAAGACTTGATGAAAGAAATAAATTGTCGACTCCATGTCTATCGTAATTCTTTATCAATTTCATTTAGGTTACAGTTAAAGTACAACTCAGCCATATTGAAAGACAGTGGTATGTTGTATAGTTAGTTCAATGTACGGATTTGTTTTCAGTTTTGTTATTGTTCTGTTGCATAAAATGCTATTATATTGTTTCTCCTCTATTCAATGATCAGAAAAGTTTATATGATTATTTCAATATATTTTGTTTGTTATTCAAATTGACGGAATAATGAACAATCCCTTCACTCTGCAGCACGTAATGGGAGTATATAGACCGTTAAGTTCTTAATACTACATGGATGTAAATTTGATGCCATTGACAAGGCAACTTAAATTTACATAATCTCTATTATTGGTGAAGATTAACTATCCTCATAAAAAAATAGTAAAAGTTATAAAGTTCTTTTTTTTTCAATTATGCAAATGTATTATGTAATGAGAAATAAAAACATATGATATAACATTTAAGTAAAATAATCCCACTAATATTTAGACAAACTTTTAAGATATCAATAAAATAATTTGACAGTGAATATGTTTCAACATCAACATAAATTTTTTTCCACTTCATGAAACACTAGATTGTAGATCATCGTTCTTGATAACAAACTGTTAGTTTGACCCATTTCAAAATGGGACCCATGGTCAATATTAGAATGTAGTGTATTAAGCAGATATACATCATAGATTTAAATTCATATGTTAGATTGTATAGATGAAATCTTAATATACTCTATAATTGGTCAAGTATTTATACATTATATCCAATTATTTGAAGGACGGATGGCAACCAATCCATTACGCTGCTGATAAAGGTCAACTTGATATGGTGAAGTTTCTTTCTGAGAACGGGTGTGATCTACAAGCAATGACAGAGGTGATACACATAAAATATAAGGTTACATAATTGTGAAACTTATACACAACATACTTCATAACCTCAGATATTTTTAATGTCCACGCCTAATGCGTCTTGGTCTCCATTGATTTGCGCATGCGTACTTCCAGAGCATCTGTCCATAGCAAGGTGTACATTCTTGTGGTACTTCAAAAGAGGAACAAGTCATTTCCTAGGCGGCGGTTCAGGTTACAAAAAAGTAGGGGTCAAAGGACCGGGACAAAGAGATGGGCTGCTCCCAAAATATGGAATGGTGGAAAGAAAGGACAAGTTACATGATTTTTATTGAGAGTGTCGACTGTGATCTGATTTAGGTAAAATAGGACTGCACAATGTCGTTGTGTGTGTGTGTGTGTGTGTGCGAGCGCGCGTACGTTTGTACATGTTATCTGTTTTATGTAAAATAGGATTGCTTTATGCAGTTGTATGTGTGTGTGTGTGTGTGTGGGTGTGTGTGTGTGTGTGTGTGTGTGTGTGTGTGTGTGTGTTCAGGTAAATTAGTTATTGAACATTTCATAGAAGTTATAGTTTATTCTATTTTTATTCTCTTCCTACCATTAGTCAGGGTACACTCCGATGATGTTGATGGAAAGCAACAAATTGAGAACTATCTTAAAGGTATGATATTAAGATTTATGTTTGTTTTTTTAAAGACAAGAAAATATTAGAGAATGACATAACAGTGATATCAAAAGAAAATTCTGAGAAAATAATTGTGATTTTGAATATTTTAACTAATACTTCCAAGACAGAACCAGTGACGTAAACACTTGTTGCCGTGACAACGGACACGCGTTGTCATTTCGTGACCATATTATTTTTGTCAACTTGGCTGGTACATGGTATAATAGATTCATTATACTTAATACATCACAGATAAGCATATAAAATTTGTATACGTCTGACATGAATAATCCTGATTTCTCTATTGATACAAGTTGTCTTGATGTTGAAAGGATTACATGACATGAAAATTATGAATTCTTGTTGGATACTTATTATGTCTATGAACTGGAACATAGGCATGACTTTATGGTCTGGTTTTGCCATTTGAGCAGTGAACGCACAACACAATCCGATGTTAGACCTCCAAAGACTCTACCTTTAGTCATAATTAATTGTGATTCGCTATAGCTATTAGTGGATACAAAATTCTTCTATCCGTGATATTTATTTCTGAGTTAACCATCCTATCCATACAATACATACTAAGGTTGAACAATCTAAAATACAGTTTTAGACCCCCAACACTCTCACACAACCCCCCCCCCCCCGCCACAAAAATCTCTCTTTGTGATCTTTAGTTAAACACCCTTGTCGTACAATACATTTCAAAGTTTACATATTCTACATGTATTATCTACATATGAAGAGTGCTGATGACTAAAGCGATGTTATGTAATTTTAGATCTTTCAACTTTAGAATATGTAAACTTTGAAAAGATTTACTGACCATTTCATCAACAAGTTTAGCACGTAATAATGTGTCATAAATAGTCATCACAGAATGATGTTTAGCATTTCATTCAACTGCTACATATGTTTTGTTTAACTTATCACGTGGCATGAAACAACTAGGCTGACTTGAATACCTGGAAATTAATGTTTTAACCTGCATTTAAGAGTTACATTATTCCTCTTGTTGTTTGTTAGCAGTACCGGTATAGTCACTTGATGAAAGAGCCTGGTGTAGACACAGATGTGATGAAGTTGCATATTTGCGGTTATGGTGGTGTTGGAAAGACAACCTTGAAAGAATCTCTTCAAAGGGTAAATAAAATAAAGTTAAAACATAAATTATATTTGCTAGGTATTCAAATAATGTTTCTTTTAAAGTTTGCCTTTGCGATTGATTCTTTGGGAATGCAACTAACTGTCAATTAAACATGTTTTTGTTCAGGGCTGGTGGTGGCAGGCATGGGTCACTCAAAGAAACAAAGAGACCCCTCCACCTCCTGGGCAGGACGATTACGTATTAACACCTGGCATCGATGTTTGCAATGCTGATCTACCTGTAGTAGGGAAGATGTGTGTTTTGGATTATGGTGGACAACCAGAATTCTACATCACGCAATCTATGTTTCTTGGAGCCAGAAATGCGTTGTTCGTAATCATGTTTGAAATTACCCATACAGTGGCTGACAGACCAATGAAATCACAATATTTGGCTGATAAACAAAAGAATGAGGTAATGTGTAATTCTTTAAGTAGTATTCTAAGGTTAGCACTACTATAAATAGAGATTTGTTACAGATACGAAATAATTCTGATGTAGGGAGGTGTGATGCCGACTAGGCAATGATTACAGAGGGAATCTTGCACATCAAAGCACGAGGATGTGCACATCCTCGTGCTATGATGTGGCGACACCCTAGTGCTAGGAAGAGGAGCACAACTATGTACTAGCTGTGTGCCCTGCATCCTTGTTACAGGGTATATTTTCCACAGCTCTGCTAAGCTCTTGTGGAAAATATGCCTGTTACATGGATGTGCAAGGTTCCCTGTGTATTATAACATAATAGACAAGCTGAGCCATAATGAATTAATAACAGTGATTTATGAAAATGATGTTATTCATTAAAAACATCACTTTGTCTAGTCACATATAATCTCCATGGAGGGTAGGTCTAAAAATGAATTAGCCACATAACTACATCGTATTCATTTAAAAATGTGACATCAACATGTTTTCTATCAAGGTTTTTACGTGGCTTAGATATATTAAGGCTGCTAATGAGGCCAGTGAAGAGGAAATCAAATCTGAAATCAGTAAACCAACAGTAATCTTAGTAGCTAGCAGAGCAGACATGATCAAACCAGAATACAAAGAGGAGGGTGAGTATAAACTGTTTGATGACGTGGAGGTGAGGCATATAAGTACTCAAAACTGTGTCATACCTTGCTACTATACCTCACAGATTAACTGGGTTAATCAATGAAATACGGGGGAATCTTTGTGTAAAGATATGGATTTGGGGTACGGTGAGGCTGGGGGTGGGTGAAGAGACCTCCTAAACCAACCACATAATATCCAAACTAAGGAGGTCCATTCACAAACCTTGTAGCTGTATCACGTAACTTATAAATCTTTTCCAAATACTAGATTCTCAGATATTGCTTTGCATTTTCAAAATTCTCCAGTATTCTATATGACAAGTTAAACTTTTCTCTTTACTCTTCCCATTCATTTCAGCTGAATGTGTCATCAGAGAATTTCAGCAAGAAGCTAAGAAGCTGTTCAGCAAGTATCTGAATATAGTTGATGAAACGTACTTATTGAACTGTCACGATTCACGAAGTGGAGCTCTTCGCAGACTACGAGAACATCTTCGTAGTATTAAGGTATCGTTCGATGTTAAACTAGTTGTGATTAAACCCGATGCCGTATTTTAACAGTTTGAGGTAACACCAGTTCCAAGTTCTCCCCCTTGTTGCTACACTTGCGCTGCTTTTATGAAATCTGAGGGGACGTTTTGATATATTACCCACACTTTATGATTTTACGACATACACAGCAAACTTAATAATCTTCGTATAGTTGTGGATTTATTAGTATGCATAATTATAGCTGTGAAAATGAGAGATTCGGTGATGTAGTGAAGGAGGAAAATTTAGCGACTGTACTGCATGTACTAACATATAGCATACACATCTAGACATAGAGAAATGAATGTCCAGAGTGTTATGTGGTTTATTCTCACAGTAGTAATATAGCATATGAGTTGTTACTGAAAATAATATGTGCTGAAATCACTGTCTGTATGTATGTATGTATGTATGTATGTATGTATGTATGTATGTATGTATGTATGTATGTATATATGTATGTATGTATGTATGTATGTATGTATATATGTATATATGTATGTATGTATGTATGTATGTATGTATGTATGTATGTATGTATGTATGTATGTATGTATATTTTAATGTTAGAACATTGCAGGATTAGATAGTGGTAATTCTCTGAATAATTTACATCTAATTTTGCAGTTTAGGCCTAAAGCATCTAACAAATCAGTTCATGCATGGAGGGCGGCATCCGAAACTATGGGGGACACATGAAACTAGTTCTAATTCTGGAGAAGGTAATATAACCCAGACACTAGCTAAATGGGGTGGGGGCACTCTTCTATTCCAACTATCAAAAGACATTCCATTGTTCAACACATGCATGAACTCAAAGAACAGCGACTCAATAATACATGACTGGGTAACATCATCAAGTCATATGATATTTTCTGAAAATTTCACATGCCCAGTATTTGATTCGTGTAAAGTTCCCTTGCATGTTTCAGTTCATAGTTAATCATATTTGTTTGACGTTCCAGAAAGGAAAGACAATTCCCAAATTGTGTGCCAAAATCATGGAGGAAAGGAAAACATGGTTTGACGGTTCAGTGTTCCCTGTCCTGTATTGGAATATATATATATTAAATGGGTTAAATAAATCGACCCATTACTTCATAAATACAAGTCAAACCCATATAATACATGACTTGGTAACATCATCAAATTATATAAAGTTTTCTGAAATGTCACATAACCAGTATTTGATTCGTGTTCTATTGCGTGTTGAAATCAGTTCATGCATGGAGGGGCGGCACTCGAACCTATGGGCGACACCTGAAACTAGTTCTAGTTCTGGAGAAGGCAGGATAACCTAGACACTATCTAAATGGGGTGGGGACACTCTTTCATACCTACTGTCAAAATACATTTATCGTTCAACGCATGCACTCAAAGAACAGTGTCATAAGGCAACTCCATAATGCATGACTGGGTAACATCACCAATTGCAAGTCATGTGATATTTACTGAAATGTTGCATGCCCAATATTTGATTCCTGTAAAATTCTGTTGTTTTTATCATATTTTCTGACGTTCCAGAAAAGAAAGACAATTCCGAAACTGTGTGCCGAAATCCTGGAGAAAAAGAAAACATGGTCTGATTGTTCAAAGTTCCCTGTCCTTTATTGGAATATGTATCTTCAAAGGGTTAAAGAAATCGACCCGGTAGTTGATGAAGCATTCCTGAAACAGGCAACAAGTTATCTGGATGATATGGGAGAGGTGTGGATTGCACTATTAATTGTATTATAATCATACAGTACATATGTATATCCATGAAAGTAATTTTAACTGTGGAAATTGTAAATATTCATCATTCTATGAAGATCAGTTGTAAGCAAGTGGATACTTTTATGATGATTGGAAATAGTGACGATCGGCGCCACACATTTGATCAATATAATGTTTAAGTTTATGGGACATGATATTACATATGCGGTGATGCGACAGAGATACAATATAGGAAGTGATTAATATAGCGTGACGTACCTTTCCTTAAATCATTTTTATTTATTCTTCTTCTAATATATATAAATATATTCATATAAGTGTCTCTCCGGAGAGAACAGTGTTCCATACAATATTAGTAGCAGAGCATTGTCGACTTAATCCATGGAATTAGTGTTATAACATCCCCATACAAACTTCTCTCTCTCTCTCTCTCTCTCTCTCTCTCTCTCTCTCTCTCTCTCTCTCTCTCTCTCTCTCTCTCTCTCTCTCTCTCTCTCTCTCTCTCTCTCTCTCTCTCTCTCTCTCTCTCTCTCTCTCTCTCTCTCTCTCTCTCTCTCTCTCTCTCTCTCTCTCTCTCTCTCTCTCTCTCTCTCTCAGATTCTTTACATCCACAGCACATGTGTTTCTGAAGACGTCGTTGTCTTGGAGCCCCAATGGTTGTGTAGTAGAATATTTGGTCCAATGCTTGCCTCTGAACAGTTTGTTCAATATACTACGAGGTTGCCAAGAAAGAAGTTCTACAGCAAGGAGGACCTTGAGAGTGTATTTGGTGAACAGGCTGACATTAAGCTATTGGTTCATCTCTTGGAAAAATTTGAGCTTCTGTTCGAAGTTCCCCGTGACCGAGTTGCTACTGATAGGATCCGAGAGTTTATAATCCCTGGGCTGTTAGAAGACACCATGCCACCAGACCAATGGCAAAAAAGTGACGTACATCACATTTATCGAGGTCGTAGAATTCAGTGCCATGATGAAACCGATAGTTTCTCTGCTGGTTTCTTCCCAAGACTTCAGACTCGTCTTAACAACACTTTCACTGAAGCCGGACATCCACCAAGTGGAATATGGAAGAACGGAATCCGGGTGACACAAGCAGTGGAAGCATTGGTGTATCTGACCAAAAACAGAACAGCTGTTCATATCTGTGTAAGAGCAACAACTGAGGCAGACTTGGGTCAATGTCAACAACTTATCGACTCAATCACGAAAGATGTGGACGACATGTTACAAATCACCAGTCCGGGTACCAGTGTAGACAAGTGTATTCTGAGTGACCAATCACTTCGAAATCATAGTACCCAAGATGATATCAGTTACTATACAGAGGAAGCAGTTATTGAGGCAGAAGAAAGGGGAGAGGGTGTATATGATGCTACAAGTGGCAAAGTAGAAAGTATTACGGATCTGCTATGTCAAGGGTATGACAAGACCTTTTTAATTCGGAAGGGCTACAACTGTGATGTGAATTGGATGCTAAATCAACAAAGACAGCTGTTCACAATGTCTATGGATATGGAGCGACCAGATGTCAACACGTATCCATACATGGCTCAATTGATGGGGATTGGGTACAAAGATGTCAGAGGTTTTGAAGCAATTGCTGGAAGAGCTAGGGAACCAGTGACTGGATACATCCTAGAGGAATGGAGTAAAAGATGTGCTGAAAGAAAGCGGCCTAAATTGTCAACTGAGGGTGATGGCGCCAAAGGTGTTTTAGCCAAACGGGAAACAGAGTTCCAAGTAAGAGGGGAAACTATATACCTGGAAAGTACCTTTGAGAATTTGATAAAAATCCTAGAAAGAATGAAACGAGATGACTGCATTCAAATCATTAGAAACATGTTCAAAGATGTTGTTGATGATGATGATGATGATGATGATGATGATGATGATAATGACGCTCATTCTAGTGACAATGACGAGGATAACGATGTGGAGGACGAGGAGTGAGAGAAGTACAAAGACGTAAACCAGGGAGAAGAGGACGATGAGTGACATTATAGCATACATGAACCAAGTTCAACAAATATAATGGAATATATACTCTGGTCGTTCTATGTCACAACAACACGTGTCGACGTCTCTGGTTCTGCTGTATTCGAAATATGAGTCAGAACGTCCAAAAATATCCTTACTATTTTTTCTTTGATATTACTGGCGCTGATATAATTATGTTATTCTGCAATGTTTTTCTTCATTCAGCCTGAAATACTTGTTACCCAAGGGATTTGTCACTACTCGTCTAATGACTGCGAAAAAAGCTTCCTTAGATCACTGTTGTTTTCCTTGAACAAACTGGCTTAGCGATTCATAGTGACAAAGACCCTTAGGTAATCCATATTTTCCTTGGCCGAACAAAGAAAAATATTGCGGAATATCATCTAGTAATATCTAGGAGTAGAATAGTTTTATTCTCAAACTAATTCAGAACACTTATTATCATTATATGGAAGATTTGTTTTACATGGTTATATTTTATCCAGTGTAGTTTATGATTAGTGAAATACCCTGACAAACAAACAAGTAGCTGAGTTTGTATACAAATTGATCAAATATAGAAATTTTACCATATTAATGTAGTAATGATACATTTCTCACAATTGCTTGTGTAGTCTTCAAGTTTGATATAATTTACTTTGTACATATTATTGGATTACTAAAGATACTAAATAATGACTTTAGAGGTACAGTCTTAGAATGACATGTTTTTAAGTAATTGATTAGGCCTACTAAAGTAATTGTGTGGTACCGATTACCCTGAATTGTGGAATTGTAGAACCTACCCTATACAAACAAAGAATTTAATGTATGGCGTCTTAACTTCAATTTTTGAAATGAATGATGTAGTTATTTCACTGTGATCAATTCAAAAGATACACGCGTATCTCTATAACAGAAAACTAATTTGTTTATATTAAAGATGATCAATAGTTGCTTGGATCACTGAGAACTTAGTTTTTTAGTAGTGTATGACATTCAGTGCAATGATTTGTATTAATTCCATGGGACATGGTTACAGCTAATAAAGTATATCTCAGAATAAAATATATAAATCCATTATTATAATAATTGTGTTATTATTAGAATGTTAGCTGCTGAGAATTTGTGTCTGAATCTATAAATTTCATTGATTGTATTATGAATGTATACTAGACAACATAGTGAGTAATATTATACATAGCACTTGATCCGTAACATTTAATCTAACACAATTAACAGTATCTATGTGTTGATGATAAAATAAATGAAAGTGTTACTCTATTGCAGAACTCTATTAGAATGAATTTCACAATACCATTCAGTTTTTCTGTTTATTACAACCATACAGAAACCAACAACAAACGTCATATGCCACATCTCAATAGCTAGATCACATTTTTATGCTATATTTAGTCTAAATGAAATAATAAATAATAAATGTATCACAACTACGCACAGACATTTGGGCGCCGATGATTTCCTTAGTATCAAACAGTCGATGAATTGCACGTAAAAATGTCCTTTGTAGTGTTCATTGGATGTCTGTATGGTGCGCATGTGTAGTTCATTTCACTTAGACAAAATGTAGCAAGAAACTGTACTCATTCAATCTTGCTATCTCAAAGTGTAGCATTTCAAATTTCTTATTGGTTAAACAGGAAAGCTTAACGGTATTGTGAATTTTGCTATACACCTTTCAATACATTGTTTCAAGAATTCCCAGTGTTCATGTCTTGTAGTTGGACTAATAACAGTTCCATTTACAACTAATGCAGCTTTAACAAACATCGATGAATGTGACAA
Organism: Glandiceps talaboti; assembly: GCF_964340395.1. NCBI lineage: Eukaryota > Metazoa > Hemichordata > Enteropneusta > Spengelidae > Glandiceps > Glandiceps talaboti. The sequence goes on along the minus strand of NC_135567.1, from coordinate 10,007,360 downwards.
TTTGTAGAGCATCGCGTGATTTGTATCATGACTGTAAATAACAGATAGCACGTGACCTTTAAGTCAGATGAGGTTAAAGGTCATAAAAGATCAACTGAACACGGTTTGTTAAACAATCGTAGCGGGTAGTATATTAGTCTTGCTGCTAGACGTTCGGGCTTTCTTTCGACACTATAAGCGAACGAAGTTCGCAGTGAGGGCTTGCCCGAACAGTCTAGCTAATGTCATTTGAGATTAGTGGGTTGGGCCATGTATGCATATATATACTTTAATATATTCAATCTCCGCGTGCAGGTGTTGATAAACACATTTATGTCATTACTATGTCTTATCAGTTTATGGTAATTGTGTTTGATGAGTGTGTAGACGTTGTCATTCACACACTTTAGTTAACTCATTGGTGTTTATTTTTACAAGCCCCTCCTTAAGATGAATATGCATGAAAAATTAGCTATTGTCCTCTGTTTGTGCTTGTCGCTAATACGGTTCTCTGATTGGCAGTTATCTATATCCTGATGACAATTGCTAGACCTTGGATGTTCCATCCTCGATAGCGATGTTCGGGCGTGTGTCGTATTCTATCGGAAGAAAATCCGAGGTCTAGCAGATAGACTAGTAGTATATGGGTTATTAATAGAACCTACTGTAAATTATACTGTAGAAAAGAACAATACAGGTATACAACACACATAAACATCATGTTTACTGTATTGGAATATTGTCATTCTAGGTGAAAGTTAAACAATCATACCAAATGCAGTGACGTCATGGATACGCATAAATGACGTCATCGATTGAATTACGTCAAATCTTACACCTACTTACCTGATGCGTAGATATAATTTATGGTCAGACATTCAGCCTCTTTCAAAATTGAACTGAAAACTGTATGCTGCGTACGCCACCAATTTACATGCAATTAAGGATAACCACTGCTGGAACTAATGCAGAAAACATCCAATTATAATGGTGATAAATTGCCTTCAAAATAGAATAGGAGACAATATAGTTTGGATTTACATTACATGGCACCTTTATAGTGACACGTATATAAAGACCAGTTGAGAGAAATTTCAATCATTTTATTAAGACTAATATTATACTGTTGTTGTTGTTGTTGTTGTTGTTGTTGTTGTTGTTGTTGTTGTTGTTGTTGTGAAGAAACTTCTCCACTGTATATGGTTGTAAAAATATTGTAAGCTTCTGTACTAGCTTTTAGTATATACAATGTAAATGTAAATACTAGCCTTACCACGCAGACTAACAAGAGAGATCGGTTTGCTAATCAAGTTGTTCACTGGAGTAATTAAAATCAGTATACACACAAATGAAAAAAGATTAAAATTCAGTAGAAGGTACCATTTAATGATAGCAGTTTAAAATTTTTTAAATGTAAATTGTGGTTGTCAATCACCTAAAGCCTGTTACATGGTGAAATACTGAGTGGTTTACAGTTCACAGGCACTTTGGGAGCATTTATATCAACAGGTCCATATGTTCGCAGACACCATGTCAAAGCCAGATATAGTCTATTTTACTCTCAATGAAGTGTTAAAGTAGCAATATGGATGAACAATTGGTATTTATTTACCATTTTGCGAGATAAATCCCTGCACACACTTGTTGGCTTCGATATAGTCAATTTTGTATCCATCAATTACAGAAGATCTTCTTCGGAAATCTATAATGTTCGTTAAACAGCACACAGAAATTTCAGACCAGGATGTTCAGATAATTATACATGCACGAAAATCACCCCTGTTTGACAATAATGTACCATGGGTCAAAAGGGATAACAAGGATATGTTCGACGTAACAATGGGTAGCTATGATGGCGCTGAGGTATGTGCACTAGTTGGCCTCTATATGCTTAACACCCTTGCCAAGAAATGCCATAAAGAGAATTTTGGATTATACAGAGATGACGGCCTAGCTGTCCTCAAAAATATGTCAGGGAGGAAGGCAGAAAGAATGAAGAAGGATATCACCAAGAGTTTCCATGACGCCGGCTTGAAAATAACTATAGAGTATAATCCGAAGATTGTCAACTACCTAGATATCACATTGAATCTTACCAGCGGAAAATACTACCCGTATAGGAAATCGAATGACCACCCAGTATTATTCACTCTAAATCGAACCACCCTCCATCAATCATCGAGCATCTTCCTGCAGCAGTGAGCAAGAGGTTATCTGACATATACTGTGATGAAAGTGTGTTCAACTCTGCAGCCCCTGTCTATACAGAAACACTCAAAAATAGCGGGTATGAAGATGGTATGACATATATAAGTAAAGGTGGTGATAAAGTAAGAAGGAAGAATAGACGAGTCTGGTTTAACCCACCGTACAGTAAAAACGTCAAATCATATATCGGAAACCAATTCCTCCACCTTATTGACAGACATTTCCCAAAGGGGTCTAACACTGTGTGAAAAAGGCTGAATCCATCATGGATTCCTTTAGATTCTATGCTGGATACTGTAAGAATCCAACAGAATCCTGTGGTATATGTTATGGATTCTTTAGAGAATCCATCAACTATCCAATGGTGGATTCCCTTGGATATGGAACATTTAGAATCCATTGTTCTATCCAGTACTGGATTCTGCTGGATTCCGAAGAAAGTCATGAATGAATAGAAATGGAGCTCAATCCTTAAAATCAATATTAAAATAATGAATATTCATATCTAAATGAGAATCCTTCTCAATATCCACTACTGGATTCTGGCAATTAAATATTATCCCTATATTCATCAATATTCATATTAAGAGTCTCATTTCTGTCATGGCTGGCAAGGGGTCTCTTTCATGGTTATGTGCATAGACACGTCTGCTTGACATTTGAATGATCAAATAGGGGGTTCATTCTCACTCTACTTTAGATCTAGTTTTATCACCATATTTTTTTCCAAATGGTAATCAATGACAGCGAGTTCCTTTATCCTGCAGGTAACTCTTTTACAACTATTTTATTCTCTGTATGTTTGTAACTCACACTCAATGCAATCAACAATAACAACACTCACACAATATCACAAATTAACAAAAACTTGATAAACACAGGTAAGTTAAATTGAATTATATTTATTACAAAAAAATTAAAAATAGCAAAAGACATTAAACAATCAAAAGAGCTCGGCCAATTTTTTTTTCATCATTCCATTGTATTTAAACCTTGTACTTGACATTTCGCAATATTTATAATTCTCAACAAAATACCTCAACATGCCTCACCTCGCTCGTACTCAAAGCAGTCCTGGTATGATCACTGACTAGTCGTGCTTGCATACGGAGTAATCTGGGACTCGATTCTGACAATAGTCCCTACTATTTGTTTAGAGTCAAGTCAGTAATATAGACTCGTGCACCACCTGTCGTATGTAAGCAGGACTAACCACTGGCATGACCAGAGAGAACCTTTTCGGATTTACATGTAAAACGGGGAAAATACGAAAAACATAATGCAAAGTTGTAATTATTTTAATTATTTTTACTTGCCAAAATATTTGCATTTTGGAAATGGCAAGACACGTTCCTGCCGTTTAACTTTACATGTAAACTGTCAGCCAATAAACAAAGTCTAACTTCAACCAATCAGTCGTTTTCTACCGAAAATTCTTTAACAGAGCGTTACACAACGATCCTACTAAATTTACTTGCCATAGTTATTCAAAACACATAAAAATCCACCTTTTTGTGAAATTTGTAAAACTTTCCGGTCCGTATTATATTAAGGAAACTATGAGCGAAAAATGAGGTCAAAATACTGTACGAAAGAAGAGATGTCAGTTGAGGTTTAGGCATTTACTTGATCTAAAATGGTGGACTCTAGTGAAAGTTACGGCAAGTTGAAAATACCCAAAAATGGTCGCAATCTGAAGGATAGATGTATGCACATGAGGATGTTGCGGAGTGGCTGATTATGTAGAAGGGGTGCAGAATTTGGATTTGATGTTTACAACCCTGTTTCGAACAAACACTTGTCATTTTGGCGCACAATGCGTAGAATTATGACTATAGCACATATTATATTGCTTGTTTGACGTCAATAGTGTCTTTTGAAAAGTGGCAGTTTACTTAAAGTCTTGTGGACTGATTTCCAATATGGTGTCTGTCATAATGCTCATTAACATATTAATCTTTTTTTTCAAATTACAAAAAAAATCATCAAAAATAGAAAAGAAGACGTATTGACTTGAAATTATCAAATCTGAGTAAGCTACCCTCTGTGCATCAACACACCAGATATCAAAGCAACCTGACTAGTAGTATTTGAGGAGATGATGAAAATATCATTTTTGAAAAAAAATCATAAAAAATTGAAAATGGCACAGATCAACTTGGCATGAATAAATCTGAATAGCCTCATCCAAGGGAACATGCACACCAAATATCGAAGTATTCTGGCTGTTACTTTTGGAGAAGATGATGAAAATAAAAAGTTGACGGACACCTATGATTCACCTATACCTCTATACTCAGGCACGACTAACTAGACCGATGGGATATGGCCTCGAAGGCATTTCTCTTGTTGAAATTCCAACATATGTCCGCCTTTTCATGAAGTTTGACGTTTCTTTCAAGCGTAAATTCAGTCTGTCTATAATGGCATTTAATTCGCGTGTACGCCATTTCGGCCGCCACACATTTACTGTACCATCCTCTTCTACTTTTTCGTCGCTCATCAGTTCAGCTGTAACATCCTTCCACACAGTCCTTTCCTCCTCTATCAGTTTTACCTCTCGTCTTTTCATCATCTGTTTGAAAAGATAATGTTTTAGTGAGTTACAAGTTCATTTAAATAAAAAATACTTCACACACAAGACAGAGCTTACTATCAACATAGTCAAAATTCTAAGCTGCAGTACAAACTCACTGGTTATTTGCCCAATTATCGCATTATGCAGTGAGTGTAAACATCCACACAAAATAAGATTTCACCACAAAAAATAATCATTCAATCAATTAAATGATAAATCAACCACTCAATCAATTACAAGTTTTACATGCCTGTTGCAACCTATGGTCGTTGGATGGTAACTTGGTACACAAATCAGTTGAAAATCAATGTTTGTTTCACAGAACATAAAAACCTTTCAAAATGAGACAACTTCTCCTTAAACACATGTTTAGATTGTGTGTCACTCACGATTATGTGTGAAGAACCCAGACAGGGAATTTTTATGTTTTGGTGAGTACTTGCCAGTGAGTCACCACAAAATCTCCACCCCAAAAGATACAGTCATTCATACTAGTATGCAAAGTAGGGCCAGACATTCCCTGTTTGTTATATAAAAGTTGTGATTATTCTTTCATTCTGGGAGTATACTTTTAGTATTGTCTGAAGATCATCTTGTAACCACTAATACTGGGTTCACATCATAGTTTTTGTGTAGGGCCAAGCCATGGCCTGGTCCTAGAAGGGTAGGTGTGAATGGTTTGGCCATGGCCAGGCTCGTACAGAATTTTGTCCCAGAGCGAAGGGTGGTTTATGCAATGGCCTGGTCCTAGAAAGACAGATGTGAACGCGGACCTGGTCCCAGATAACACCCTCACGTGCTGACCGACAGTACAGTTTGACCATAGACAATAGAGAGGGACACCAGTCTCTAATGTCTCCTGTTTGGTGTAGGGTCTATGGTCTATATCACTATTGTCTTGACGATCGCATCCTTCACTCTAACATGGAGTGAACTGGTCGACAGAGGAGATACAATGTTTAATAGCAATTTTGAGTGATGGTGTTGTCCAGAGTATCATGGGGGCACATCCAAGGATAAATTTGCCTTCGATCTCATGCCAGTCAGAATGACTTCACCAGAATGGGTACGACAGCAGTTGCGATCAGTGCAAGAGGAAGGTCAAGTATTTGCGAGATCAATACAAGAAAGTTTTGGATAACAACTGCACAAGTGTGCTGGGCGTAATTCATGCCAGTTTTTCGAGGAATTGAATGAATTTTTAAGCAAAAGCCCAGCGACCAATCACTGTTTTTGTCCTAGACGGAATAAAGACAAAATGCTGTATGAACGCAACCCAAACGTTAATCCGGGATTAACTTGTTTACTAGGACCAGGCCATGGCAAGGACTTTCTGTGATGTGAACCCAGTATAAATCATAGTTTGTAGAGGTGTGTAATTTTTATTGAATAAAATTGATAAAACTATTTTCAGGCTGGGGAGTCCCCTCCATTGTCTATGATTCATCACACTTAGCACAGCATTATTCCTTAAATTAGACACCAATAGATAAGAAGTTAATCTACTGTTAATTGCAAGGTAAAAAAGTCATCATATGGTAAATATATAGAAGATAAACATCATATAAACCTCTTCTTCTGTTTACCATGTGGTTAGCTGTTTACCTTGAAATTAACAGTAGATTAACCTCTTATCTCTTGACATGTACTTTAAGGAATAATTCTGTGCTAAGTGTGATGGATCACTGACAATGGAGGGGACACTTTAGCCTGAAAGTAATTTATCAATTTCATTCAAAAATAAGAAATTACAACCATTAATACTAGTGCACACACCTCCTACACCATACCATAAACCTTTGTGAGCAAAGGAAGGATGGAAATTCATAGTAACAAATTGTAATGCAGAAATCTTTGGTGACAATTATTTACCTTGTACTGTCTGCTTCTCTTCTTTCTTCATTCTTTCTGTTCTTTCCCAAAGTTAGCATTGTCATGTTCCCGAAATCGCACTCGGTCTGTATCATATCTTCTTTTGACTGCCACTGAAAACAAGATTTACAAGTGATCACTATTTGTTTTTTTTTATTTCTCCCCCTTGAAATGATGTAATTGTATATATCTAACATGATACAAAACAAGATCCTGTAAATTTTTTGATGATTATTAAAGGTACTAAAGGTATGAATCCCTGGACCCTATGTTGCATATGTTTTGGGGTACAGACTTTGTGGTGCCTTGGCAAGTAATCCCAAAATACAAACATTCTATGTCCCAGTAATGGTTGTTGAAACATAATGCTGAATGTCCCATACATCAGTTTGAATGTCATGCAATTGTACAGATTACTCATAATCTTATTTTTAAAGGGAAGTTTGTATGTACTTAAAACAAACAATGTAAAAAATTGCTGCACATACTGGTTGAGTTCTATATTGAAGTGCTTAACTTACCATTATACTCTACCGCCGAGTATTGGTTTCCATATTTGGATTGCAGTGTGTCAACTAGGGTCGATCTTATACGACTATTCTGGGTGAACTGAATTCTGCCAAAAGAAACACAAGAGAAAAAATATCATCAAAAACAGTACAGCTTTGCAGGCTAAGCAAAATACATGGATTGTTTACTGTCACCACTAACTTTGGATGTGTATATGAATAATCAAAATTGTTACCAACAGTCAATGTATCACAACTGATTTCACTGAGATTTCATGGATTCACCCCCCCCCCCCCAAAAAAAAAAAAAAAAAAACCACAACAAAAAACAAAAACTGCTCATTTTATCAGTCTTGATAACTAATCTTCATTTGTACAAGCAAACAGATTCACACACACACAAACAGAAACATTTCCACCAAATTCAGATCCTTTGGAGAAGTTTTTCAATTTAAATGTTTGACCAAAAACACACATTTTAGAATCATAATTGTATCACTGTGTCATGAAAGATACTTTATCATCAATCACGGAAACCCCCCGAAATTTCAGCTAAATGGGTTCCAACATAAATTTTTATAACACAACAGCTGCTGTGTCTGTTTAATGACTTTGCACATATTAAGATCATTACAAAATGGCCACACAGTAACCATTGTAGACTGCATCATAAAAGAAATAGAAGTGACCCAAAATCCACATCTTTGGTACAATTAACTTTTTTTTATAAAATCGTGTCACGATGTGCATATGTATCCCATAGTACTAAACAAAGTAACACGAAAGACTGAAGCATGAGAAGGAGTCACCAGCATTAATGAATGCTGTTGAAAACACTTCACCTTTTCCCCTTAGCACAAGACAGTAGTTAATTCAAATAAACATAGTCTTTAACTTCAATGGTAACAATACAATTAACACTTACCCTTCTTCAGGATTAAAAGAAAACATTTCCTGCTTGCACAGGTTCTTCAATGCCATCTATAACACAAAATTTTAAAACAAAATTGAATTTCTCTATAAAATTCATGGTCCTTTTAAAAACTGGACATAGAAATGATCAATAAGCCATAATAGACAGTGCAGTGATCAACTACCCACTTGCTCAGATACATGACAAAACAATTCAATTTTTTCTTCACGTCTGTACATAAAATGTATGCCACCTGTAGGTTTGGCAGCAATGTTTGGAAGAAATGGATAAAATTAAAAACTTTCAATTTTAGTATATACTGATTATACATACAAGTGTATAAAATACATGTACTACAATGCAGTTGGTGTGTACACTTCTTTAGTGTTAGTGTGAACAGGCTAGTGAGGTGCCAGTACAGAACAATAACTTAGTAAATCAGAACCTATGATATACTAGTAGATGTAGTACTTACACTTAGTTCTGTTGGTGTTCTTACAGTTTTTACATCACTGATGCCTTTATTAACCCTTTCAGAAATTAATTTGTCAATTTTTTCCTCCAGGTGTTCCATAAACATCTGTTGGTTTCCTAGTAGTTGCTCAACAGAGTCATCAATCTTTTCCACGACATGGGAGACAATCTTTTTAACAGCATCTAAAGACAATGTGTGAAAAAAAACTATAGAAAACATACTTTAGTTTATATAGTCGTTTGTCGCTGTCTGTACAGCAATACCTGTTAATCTATGTGCGAATACACAGATTAATTACCCTTTGTCATCCCCATACTTAATCCCACCTTCAAACGGATGCAGCCAAACTGTCTCGAAGTTATAACTTGGGGGAGCTGGATGCGTGGGAAAGCAAATAGCCCTATCGTCACATAGCCATCTCCACATTAGATTAGTATAAATAGTTTATTTCAGTAAAACAACAAGATCGACAGTACGGATACACACACAAAGTAAAAACTGGTACAAATTGTTGAATTACTTGGATAACCCACAAAGTCAATTTTATTTTGGAAGACTATGATCTTTATTGCATACATCGATATGACACAAACTTGATAATGCACAGGCTGACAGTCTTTTTTTGTCGAGACTCCGGAAGCTTGGATTTTTGTTACATCATAGCTATGATCAAAGTAACTGTTACGATTGTTTCATGCATTTGATAAGTTTTTTTGAGACATATGTTAAAATGTTCCAATAAATCTGGACATCGTAAATAACATTACCTGATGATACACCTTGGACACTTTGTTGGCGACCCTGCAAACAGTTCAAGCGGTTGAGTGGTGTTTGAGAAATAGAACTAGAGCCCGAAGATCTGTCTGTTGTTGCTGATAATGGTGTTGAGCTTGGTTCGGGTATGGGTCTGACTTGCTGGCGACGACCATGTTGTCTCTTGTTTAATACAGCACTAGTGTCTAAATTACTGGTACTGCCTGACGACAACGGTTCACCTGAACTTGTAGACGTAGAAGGCGATGTATCGGATTCAACTGGACTGAGAAGGCAGCTTTCGATCACCTCTCCAGCAGTAAAGTTCAAAGTACGACGATTTCTGAGCATGGTCAGGGGGGTGTTTTGAGAACAAGCAACGAATGTATTTTTCTGTATGCGTAGAGCAAGTAGACAACTGTGCTGTGTGGAGGACTGCTCGACGAAATGTGATCGCTTATCAATCGACGTGTAGTATACATTACTTCGGCCAATAAACATGAAACTGGCACGGTCATTGTTCCAAGGTGTGAGTGTGTTCGTCCACAGACAGTAGTCTAGCTACTCTGCTCAGACCAAAGTGAGGTCTGTGTCACCTTTTCACAACTCTATTGTTCGACATGTTCTCGCATCGTTTCCGAAGTGTGCCGAACCACTGACTGTAGAACGGCTCTTGGGGTGTTTACGGCTTTTGATGATGTCATCGTAGTACTGTAGGACAGTGGACACCGGAAACGAACGTCGCGTCCTTGTGAAAACTGCTTGAAAATCGTCACAGTGTAAAAGTTGTCTACGAATCCTGAAAACCGATCAGCTGGAGGAAACAGCGCATGGAGTGAGCAGGGTCTAATAGCATACCTCTCGGCGCAGGACACTCCTCCAGGCCGGGCACCTCCAGGCGCAGGCCGCATTGTTTGCGCATGTGCAGTTCAATGTAAACTTAAACATAGATGGCGTTCTCCGTGTGCGCAGGGAAGTACACCACATGCACTACAAGATCGAAGATGGATGTCGGTGTATGTCGTGAGCTTGACGAACTGGAGCAACAAGTTCGGCTTTGTAGGAGATGTTGCTCCAGCAGACCCAAGTTCATGTCTTTCCACTGCCCACTTTAAATGTGGTAAATGTTAATATACTAGTCTAATATGCTGTTGTAAGTAGCTCCAACTTGGGGACGGTCTCGGTAAATGTTAATCTACTAGTCTAATATGGTATTGTGAGTAGCTCCAAACTTGGGGACGGTCTCAATAAATATTAATATACTAGTCTAATATGCTGTTGTAAGTAGCTCCAACTTGGGGACGGTCTCGGTAAATGTTAATATACTAGTCTAATATGCTGTTGTAGGTAGCTAGTGTGAACAGGCTAGTGAGGTGCCAGTACAGAACAATAACTTAGTAAATCAGAACCTATGATATACTAGTAGATGTAGTACTTACACTTAGTTCTGTTGGTGTTCTTACAGTTTTTACATCACTGATGCCTTTATTAACCCTTTCAGAAATTAATTTGTCAATTTTTTCCTCCAGGTGTTCCATAAACATCTGTTGGTTTCCTAGTAGTTGCTCAACAGAGTCATCAATCTTTTCCACGACATGGGAGACAATCTTTTTAACAGCATCTAAAGACAATGTGTGAAAAAAAACTATAGAAAACATACTTTAGTTTATATAGTCGTTTGTCGCTGTCTGTACAGCAATACCTGTTAATCTATGTGCGAATACACAGATTAATTACCCTTTGTCATCCCCATACTTAATCCCACCTTCAAACGGATGCAGCCAAACTGTCTCGAAGTTATAACTTGGGGGAGCTGGATGCGTGGGAAAGCAAATAGCCCTATCGTCACATAGCCATCTCCACATTAGATTAGTATAAATAGTTTATTTCAGTAAAACAACAAGATCGACAGTACGGATACACACACAAAGTAAAAACTGGTACAAATTGTTGAATTACTTGGATAACCCACAAAGTCAATTTTATTTTGGAAGACTATGATCTTTATTGCATACATCGATATGACACAAACTTGATAATGCACAGGCTGACAGTCTTTTTTTGTCGAGACTCCGGAAGCTTGGATTTTTGTTACATCATAGCTATGATCAAAGTAACTGTTACGATTGTTTCATGCATTTGATAAGTTTTTTTGAGACATATGTTAAAATGTTCCAATAAATCTGGACATCGTAAATAACATTACCTGATGATACACCTTGGACACTTTGTTGGCGACCCTGCAAACAGTTCAAGCGGTTGAGTGGTGTTTGAGAAATAGAACTAGAGCCCGAAGATCTGTCTGTTGTTGCTGATAATGGTGTTGAGCTTGGTTCGGGTATGGGTCTGACTTGCTGGCGACGACCATGTTGTCTCTTGTTTAATACAGCACTAGTGTCTAAATTACTGGTACTGCCTGACGACAACGGTTCACCTGAACTTGTAGACGTAGAAGGCGATGTATCGGATTCAACTGGACTGAGAAGGCAGCTTTCGATCACCTCTCCAGCAGTAAAGTTCAAAGTACGACGATTTCTGAGCATGGTCAGGGGGGTGTTTTGAGAACAAGCAACGAATGTATTTTTCTGTATGCGTAGAGCAAGTAGACAACTGTGCTGTGTGGAGGACTGCTCGACGAAATGTGATCGCTTATCAATCGACGTGTAGTATACATTACTTCGGCCAATAAACATGAAACTGGCACGGTCATTGTTCCAAGGTGTGAGTGTGTTCGTCCACAGACAGTAGTCTAGCTACTCTGCTCAGACCAAAGTGAGGTCTGTGTCACCTTTTCACAACTCTATTGTTCGACATGTTCTCGCATCGTTTCCGAAGTGTGCCGAACCACTGACTGTAGAACGGCTCTTGGGGTGTTTACGGCTTTTGATGATGTCATCGTAGTACTGTAGGACAGTGGACACCGGAAACGAACGTCGCGTCCTTGTGAAAACTGCTTGAAAATCGTCACAGTGTAAAAGTTGTCTACGAATCCTGAAAACCGATCAGCTGGAGGAAACAGCGCATGGAGTGAGCAGGGTCTAATAGCATACCTCTCGGCGCAGGACACTCCTCCAGGCCGGGCACCTCCAGGCGCAGGCCGCATTGTTTGCGCATGTGCAGTTCAATGTAAACTTAAACATAGATGGCGTTCTCCGTGTGCGCAGGGAAGTACACCACATGCACTACAAGATCGAAGATGGATGTCGGTGTATGTCGTGAGCTTGACGAACTGGAGCAACAAGTTCGGCTTTGTAGGAGATGTTGCTCCAGCAGACCCAAGTTCATGTCTTTCCACTGCCCACTTTAAATGTGGTAAATGTTAATATACTAGTCTAATATGCTGTTGTAAGTAGCTCCAACTTGGGGACGGTCTCGGTAAATGTTAATATACTAGTCTAATATGCGGTTGTAGGTAGCTCCAACTTGGGGACGGTCTCGGGAAATATTAATATACTAGTCTAATATGGTATTGTGGGTAGCTCCAACTTGGGGACGGTCTAGGTAAATGTTAACGTACTAGTCTAATATGGTATTGATTTGATTTGATTTATTTCAGCACAATAAAATAAACATTCAGTATACAGTTATAGAGAAAACAGTTACAACAAACAAAATAAACGTTATTGTGCTGGGATAACACTGAAAAGTTAAAAACTTATTTCCACTGTTGTCCCACATAGAACAGACAAAATCAATTTTACAAAAGTACAGATTAAACTCACAAGAGAATAAACAACAATCAGTAAAAAAGGAAGTCATCTTTTACACCGTACATCGGTCCATTAATTCATAAAAGTATCCTTTCAACCATTTCTTAAAAAGAGTACTAGAAGTTACGCTCTGAACATTACTTTGTACTTTGTTCCGTTGCACACTGGCTGTATAAACAAAACTATTCTGAAAAACCGAGCCCCGCCTGGAATAAAAATAGAATGTTATTGTGCTAGTGTAATGACGTATTGTAAGTAGCTCCAGCTTGGGGACGGTTTCAGGAAATATTAATATACTAGTCTAGCATATGCTATTGTAAGTAGCGCCAGGTGGGGTCGGTCTCAGTCAATGTTAATGTACCAGTCTAATATCGTATTGTAAGAAGCTCCTGGCTGGGTAAATGTAATTGTGCTAATGTAATATCATATTATAGGTATTTCAAGGCTGGAGACAGTCTTGGAAAATGTTCGTTCATTTAAATACATCTCAACTAGGCTATCCCAATACCAGGTCTTTGAATTATCATCTAACTCTGACACCTTAGTTTTTTTCACACGGTCTTTCACTCACTCCTATTTCAATAGGCTTGTGCGTTTCAAATTTACAGACAATGATTTAGCTTTCCGTAATATTGTCGAAACTGTGAGAATTTATAATTATGATCTCAGCAAGTATTTATGCATGTTTTCTAAATAAATTTGTAATCTATTTTAGTTTTATTTCATCACATTTTACTTTTAATTTCAATCAATCAATCAATCAAGTAAGAATGCTATGGAATACTCGTCTGGGACTTGATACCTGGTTATCGTAACAAAATAATGGCAACGTTATTGATCTGTTTCAATTTTATTCTGCATTGTACTTGTCAATTTTTTGTGTATACCCAGTGATGAAGCATAATAAATAAAAACATTAAACAATGGTGATATCATAGAGTGTAGCAATTAGTTAAATAAGTAGCCAGGAATTATTATTTTAGATGTATTCACAGTGTTCTTTTAGTCGTATTCAAGGGACCTCCTTGATGTTTATAAGAATATTAATCCTCCCCCCAGCCCCCCCTTTACTAAACTTTTGGGTGGTTATGTACATAGTGTACTTATAAGCCCTCCACTTGGAAGCGTGGGCCTACTTCGAATGAGATCACATTACATGTCACATGTTTTATATTTTAATATGAGCTAATTTTCAGTTTGAAATGACACATAGCGGAATGGTGGCAATGTTGTGCACGTAAGGTTGTTTTCTACGGCTTTGTTTTGTGTTTTTACAAGCTTACATCGAGTGACATGTAATTATAATAAATTGTAATTTATTACTGTTATGTCAATGATCCATTAGGCATTTATTTATAGCTAGCTGTCAACAAAATAAAACAAGAAAAAGTGTACGAAATGCAATATATTTAAACACATACAGAGACACGTGATAAGGAAATTAAGAGTAAAAAGCAAAAAATACAGTTTACAAGGACAACCTAATGATTTCAATTCCTACAAAGGGTAAACAAGAGTATCGATAAAAAGGCAGATGGACAGAACAACGATAAACGTACGCTTACAGTACCACTGCGAACGGTATCGTTACACAAAGAACACAAGGATAAACGAAAGCATTTCACGAACATGTTCCTAGGGGGCGTCTAGGGGGCGTCCTGGGCTTGGAGGTGCCCCGCCTGGAGGAGTGTCCTGCGCATGGAGGTATGCTGTTAGACCTGTATGCATGGAGTTGTGGGTACAGTTGTGTTAGCGCATGCGTCCGAATAATAACATCAATGGCTACCAAACGTCTCTATAAACCAAAAATGTGCGGCCACTGTGATCAATTGCTTCAAAAGTCAGCGTATTATGAACACCGTAAACTGTTTTATAACAACAGTACGAACGAATGGCGAAGATCAGAGTTGCTTATCAACCAAACGCAAGCATATTCCAATTCATTTGCTAAGTACGCACGAGTTGAACTTGAATGTGACACTAGCACTGATAATGCCACTATCAGCGATGGCGACATTGGCGAAACATCACATGTGTCAACAGAGGCTAGTACGGAGTCTTTCGCTAATAGTTGTGCCATTAATAGGTGAGTCTTGTTCATAGTGAACTTACATATTGACATTTATCATGGTCCTTATGCGGTCGCATACGCATGCCCTTCTATTGAGCCAGCCTGTCGATGTCTCTGGTACGACGGGTATAAAGTTGGTCTCGTAGTCTCAGAATCATGTAGTTTCACGATCATTCTCGTGTAGCCTCAGCTACGAAGATAGCCGGACCACAGGGTGCTCAGGCTCATTTAGTTCTGTTTACAAATATAAACAAAACAAAATAAACATACAAGTAAACAAACAAACAAAATAAACTGACAAATGAGTACATACATACATGAGTAAACGACAACAAACCAACGAACAACCAAACACGCCCCCCCCCCGAAATGGTCACATATGGAAATAACCGACAAGGGGTTGAGACTGATCAAGTACTAGGAGTACTATTATAATTTTCATATCCTGAAAAAAATGCCATAAATTGACTTCAGATCAGTCAAAAATCCACCTCGCTAGAACAAATATGCTTAGAAGTCACATTTTTACCAGGCGAAATTGACAGGTAAATGAACAGAAAGGCTGAAATCCCGGCGATTTCTGAGTTGTTGCTCTGTGGTATCTTGCCATTTTTAAAGCTACCTCCAATTTAAATATTCATGTCATATTCAAATGTCCATCACAAGGTTGCGAAGTGGAATCTCTGTGGTGTGTGGGGTTATTTCAGGTAATTGAGTCTGTCTTGCCAACCGCCGGTAGATGAGGCTACATAAGACTACATAAGAATGATCGCGAGACTATGTGATTCTGAGACTAAATGAGACCAGCTTTATACCTGTTCTGGTACGTTCGATGTTAGACTGGGACCAGTTCATTGGTCATTTTTTTTTTTTTTGCGTTTGTTATGTTTCTTATACTACTTCTTTTTCAATTTCTATGCCCAGATTTTTTTTTGTCTTTTTCAAAATTTCCGTAGTTACAATGTAGCGACTAGGTTGTAGCCTTACGTGACATAATTTTTTCAGATTTTTTAAAAGGTGGTTGTCATAAATCCTGATAAGGGTGAGTTAGAAAGATGCCAGTTTTGATATTTTTGTTTCTTTAAAAGTGGGAATAATTAGTCTAGAGACTTGGGCAAGTTTTTTTTAGATGTAACTTTGTAAGCAATTATATGTTACAAACTGTGATGCTGTTCAACTTCCCTACATTACATTCATATGAAATGAGTCGTATGACTATATCTTGTCTATTAAAAAAACACAATTGTTATTATTTCTCAGTCACTTGGAGCAAGTACAGTCTTCGCTGAAAATTTCATTTCCAGCAGTAGCACTACTGAACTGACAAAATGTGTACAAGTGTATGTGTGTAAATTGTAAAATTTGAAGTTTATATTTTTTCACAGTATTTCTATGGATCATACAGAGCTATACATTGAAGATCAGGTGTATATTGAGTCGGACAGTGATGGTGAAGAATCAGACAAAGAATCTACAAGTACTGAGGTAAAGTGGATATTGTCTTAAAATCAGAAGGATTGTTGGTAAGGGCATATTGCAGCAACAGATGTTTAAAAAGATAATTTGAACTTCATCAGTATAAACGTGGGCTTTTCGCTTCCACAGTGTGTGTGTTTGGGTATATTGCAACTAAGGCCGTCTATTTCAACTTTAACCTGACTGATTGGGTACTGGTTGTTTCAGGACCTGACCGATTTAGCTCTGGTCGATTCGGTACCATATTTTAACTCTGTTGTCTACGACAGTCAGTGGAGCTGAAGGGGTAGGTTGATGTCTGACCTTTGACAGTTGTTCATCTGTCCATCAACTTTTTGCATATCGATCTTCTTCTTCAAGATTACTGGGCCAACTAAGCTGAAATTTGGTGTACAGGTGTCTTCCACTGACCCAATCAAAGTTTGTGCAAGAGAATTTGACATTGATATGCAAATTAGGTCTAAAAATAGCCTATTTTAGTAAAATTCCTTTAAAAATCTTCTCCGAAACTACAGGGCCTACAGAGCTAACATTTGGTTTGAAAGTGTCTTACAATGCCCAGATCTCAGTTTGTTCAAGACAAAGTGACCTGGTCATAAATATGCAAATGAGATCTAAAAATAGCTATTTTGGTTAAAATGATTTAAAAATCTTCTCCGAAACTACTGGGCCTACAGAGCTGAAATTTGGTGTAAATGTGTCTTACAATGCCCAGATCTAAGTTTGTTCAAGACAAAGTGACCAGGTCATTAATATGCAAATGAGTTCTAAAGATAGCAATTTTGGTAAAAATCTTCTTCTCAAAAACTACTGGGCCTACTGAGCTTAAGTTTGATGTCTTACCATTTAGTGTTTTGTTTTTGATATATTTATAAACAAAATGTGTCTTACTGTTATTTTTGTTATGAAATAACTTTTTTACTCTCCACCGCCAAAGTCTAAAACAGTGAAAACATTTTTTTCACACCATGGACCATATACAGTAATAGTTCATCTCACCGTTTGTTTTGTTTTTCATTTATTGATATATAAAAGTCTTTTCTATTATTATGTCTGATGTTATAAAAACCATAGTTAACGAAAGTTAACCCTAGCACTCTCCCATAATATACATACACAATCAAAAGATTTGCCAACATATGGTCACCAAGTCAACATTTTCTAAAAAATAAAAAAATAAAAACCAGTACACATATACATGTATACCTGTGAACAATCTATTTAAAATTACTATAAAGACTTCGTTCATGCTTCGTTCATTTTTCCAAGGCACAACCAAGTTTCTAATTATAATTTTTTAGTTACGCTAAGTTTTGTATTTTTCCCGGTGATCTACATGGCAAAAACTATAGTCGTTATCCGAATCCCTGCACCACTTTCATAGTCTTTACTCGACAACGGTTTTGCACCACTACCGACAACCTAAACATTAAGGTTACCGAATCGACCAGGTCCTGAAACGTCTAGAAAGCGAATGATTTACCTTGCTCCTATCTATCTCTGTTGCTTCTCTTTTACAGGGATTAGCCATGTTTACAAACAATTTTGCTGCAACTTGACTGTGACAGTGTCAGTGGCTTTACCTATTCGTAATGGTACTGTTGTAGAATTGTAACCCACTTCCACTTCAATGGCATAGTGCAGCCTTTGTTAAAGCCACAACTCCCCTATGGCTAATCTCTTCAAATGCAAAATTTTCCGACTGACACACAACACTACATTTAGGGTCTTGTTTTCAGCATTTTTTCTGTACTCAGAGAAGCACATAGGTCATGTAGCATTTCCAAATTGTTTATGAATCATTGAATGTCATAAGATGGTAACTTGATACACAAATTAGTCGAAAATCAATCTGTTTGTTTCATAGAACATTTCAAAACTTTCAAAATTAGACAAATTCTCCTGTAAACAGCTGTTTAGAGTGTGTGTCATTCAGGACTATTCAAGTATACATTTGCATGTGAATAACCCAGATAGGTTATGTTTATATACTAGTCCCCACAAGTTCTCCTCCAAAACATGGCATATAGATGCTGAGCTAACACGGAAATATGGTACACAAAAAAAGGAAAAACCGGGGGGGGGGTATCAGGAATTGCATAGATAGGCCTGCCCTTGGGCTCTAAGGTAGGGGTTGGCCCCTTCCTAGTTACCAACTTACTTAGTTACCAAGGTAGGACCGGGGCTCTAAGGTAGGGGTTGGCCCATTCCAAGTTACCAACTTACTTAGTTACCAAGGTAGGACCGGGGCTCTAAGGTAGGGGGTGGCCCATTCCAAGTTACCAACTTACTTATAGTTACCAAGTTAGGCCTTGGGCTCTAAGGTACGGGGTGATTTGCATGTCATTAATGGCGACACCTTCTGTCTACCCAAAACATACAGTCAGTCATATGCAAAGTATGGTGCCAGGCACAAGGAGTTGTGGCTTTAAAAATGCTGAAAACAAGATCCTGTAGCTAGTGTTGTGTGTGTCAGTTTGAAAATTTTGCATTTGAAGAGATTAGCCATAATCTTTTTTTAGGGGAGTTGTGGCTTTAACTTTAAGACCTAAACAATTTCACTGTCATCATGATGTGAGCAGCCAAAAGAACAATAACAGAATGTGAGATGTAAACAAACTGAATGGTGTTATTTTGACACATCAAAATTTCACTACAAGAACAACTGTTTTATATGCATTGTGTTAGATTTTACAAAACAAACTTTGATGTATGAAAACAAGTGTAGTACTAGTAGCATAGTCACACCATGGGGGTAGAAGGATATGGTCCCACACACTGTCATAGACCAAAATTTAAATTGTAGCTGAACTATACTGTACCCACTGACTGACAAATTTTACATTACATATGCATCGTAGTCTGGTAACATGAAAAATAATTAAAAAATACTTGTGATTTTCCATC
This sequence comes from Glandiceps talaboti, assembly GCF_964340395.1. Classification (NCBI taxonomy): domain Eukaryota; kingdom Metazoa; phylum Hemichordata; class Enteropneusta; family Spengelidae; genus Glandiceps; species Glandiceps talaboti. Next base: position 9,987,909 of record NC_135567.1, on the reverse strand, counting down.
ATTACCCCCACCCCCATATTCATCCTTCTTACCTCCTCCATTTCGGTGCTGTTGAGAAAAAAAAACTTGATGGCTTTTGTCATTTAGATTTAATTATAAAAAAAGAATGCGTAGTCAGTTTGTACTAGCGATTTAGTGAGTGCATACATCTACACGTACACATGGAGTACTAGTATGTATTACTATCACGATGGGACATTTAAAACATTTTGTAAACTCACAGCCATTTACTTGTACCTATCATACACAAAGAAGCATGTTCATGGAGTCATATTCGCCACAATAAACACATTTTCACATGTACATGTCTGTTCATACATAGATATGCGGGATGTTTTATTTACCATTCCGCAAGTCAGATTTTCAATCGACTATAAACTTACAGGGGCAAATGCGATAAATGAAGCAGGAAGTGATATCATTAGTATTTCATATTCGATGTCTCACCATAGTCAGTAATTTGCGCATGGCATACATGTTGTACATACACAAACAAACCGACCCATTTTGGGCTGCCACATATTCCAAAAAGAAAACTATCGTATACCAGGTTTATTTTTGTTTAATACTGCTTGTAGCTATTCATGGCCATCAGGCATATAATCTTCTAAGATTGTCATAATGAAAGCATTGCCCATCTCCGGTAAAGTACAAAGATTATCTATCGGTTATACATGATGATATCATTTCCAACAGATCTAGCATTTGGACATGAGTGAACCAAATTTTCTCAAACTTGGTACAATGACAAAACATTGCAGCTTACATGTGCTTGACATATTATTTTGATGATACAAACGAAATTGATTGCCCAACTGAAATCACTTGCACGGACTGCATCATCAACAATGGCTTTTTTACGATTATTTTTAAAAGGACTTCAAATTAATGTGTGGTTTTTTTTGTGTTGTTTTTTGAAGGATATTCTCCAAAAGGACCTCAAAATGGATGAAAAATCCTGTGATGAGGAATATTGGGATGAAATTGATATGGAGGACGCTCGACTCATGAATGATGGTCAAGCAAACAAAGATGACCATTCACCGATACCCAAGTCTGTTTGCAGACCGTTGCTGATAGCAGCCTTACTGTTTATACTGAAGTGGCAGAAGTTGTATGTTGTTTCAAATAGAGGAATAACAGTGCTCCTTAGGTTTATAGCACTGTTTGTCGGAGCACTTGGATGTATTTTCCAGGTGCAAGCCCTTGTCAAGTTTGCCAAGGTGATACCAATATCACTGTATAAAGTCAGGAAGATACTTGGACTTGTCAAGGATGATTTCAGAAAATATGTTGTCTGCCCAAAGTGTCACTCACTGTATAAGTTTGAAGAGTGCTACCGTATCAACCCCAATGGAGAAAAGGTTCCATTGAAGTGTAAGACTGTCCAGTTTCCACACCATCCACAGAGAAGGAAAAGAAAAGCGTGTCATACTGCATTACTGAAGAAGGTGGTATCTAGAGAGGGACAAAGTTACTTTTATCCAATTAAGGTGTATTGCTACAAGGACATAAAACAGACTTTAGCAGCATTTGTCAAACGAGCACATTTCATAGAGAAATGCAATGCATGGCGAACCAGAAGCGTGCCCAATGGAGTTTTGCAGGATATTTATGATGGTAAAGTTTGGAGAGATTTGATGGAAAATGGATTCTTTACTTCACAGTACGATCTGTCTTTCACGCTCAACGTAGACTGGTTTCAACCATTTGAACACAGTCCATATTCAGCAGGCGTGCTATACTTAGCAATAAACAATTTGCCAAGAGAAGAACGCTTTAATCCCGAAAATGTCATGTTGGTGGGCTTGATGCCAGGTCCAAAAGAAGCCAAAAAGAACATCAACTCATATCTCCAGCCACTAGTAGAAGAGTTAAGTGATTTCTTTCATGGAGTTCTACTGGACGATGGAAATATTTATAGAGGGGTATTGATGTGTCTGTCATCTGACATACCAGCATGTAGAAAATGTGGAGGTTTTGTTGGTCATGGTGCTCTAAAAGGTAAGGCCATCTACTGTAACCCTTTCATGACTAAAGATGATTTTTCAATAATATGGTAACCCAATTTATAGAAACATTTTCATAATTACAATAGTATTACTTTATTACAAACTAACATTTCTTTAATTCCAGTCTAAAATGAAGTTGATATATGCCAAAAACCTGCATACAAGCAAGAATTTTGTTCAAACAATTTTGGCGGGAAAGTTTTCAGTACTGAAGGGGATAAAAGGTGGAACTGTTTGAGCTAAAACTTGTGTAAATGTTTTGTATGGGACAGGGTATAGAATTAAGTATTTCGCCTGACCTGATGACATGCAGCAATCAGCAAAGTATCAAAAACATGTGCGCATACACATTGACTTGTAGTTGTAACACTCTATTTTTGAATTCAACGATTAAGAAACGTTTTCTAGTGCTACTTTGATATGTAGTATTTGATACATAAAATTTGAATCCACAATAGGGAGCAGTGTGAGGAAAGGTACAACAGGGCCTCACCTTTATCCCCAAGGGATTTTTTGAAGTCCAGAAACTTGGGTCTATATGTCACTTCATGGCTAGCGGTAGCAGACAGCGGAAGTGGTGTTGTTACTCGTACGTCACTTCCGCCTTAGTTCGACTGCCGTTTTCTCCCATATCGATAAGTGAAAGTGAATAAAACCACCACTTTTGATCATGTTTAACATTCATCTTTTTATTAAAAGTCAAACATTCTTAGGGTATCCTTCGCCTTTAATCTACACCTTGACATTCTAGATGAGGTCAAGCTTTGCCCTACTGTGTGGCTTCATGTTTTTGTTTTCTTATTTCTTTGTATATAAGTGATTTGTTTTATGTAACTGAACTGAGTGTACTTCATGATTAATGATTCTGGCTAGATTATGATTTATGTTTGTAATGTAGAAATGTATAATATAATATAATAATGTCATGTGTTTTATGTCTATTGTATGTTTCAGGTTGCAGTAAATGTTTGATCTCCTTCCCAAGGAGTGCGTTTGGTCAGAAAGGTGATTACAGTCAGTTTGAAATAGTGAGTAATACAACGTTGAGGACAGATGAAGAGCACATGAACTATGCACTACGTGTTGAGCAGTCACCAACCCTTGCACAACAAAGGAAATTGGAAAGAGAGTATGGTGCTCGCTGTACTGAACTAAATGAACTTCCATACTTTTTGCCAGTGCGATTTCACGTTATTGATCCAATGCACAACTTATTGCTCGGTACAGCAAAACATGTGATAAATATATGGAAAAAGAAGAAGATCTTAACAAATGAACACTTTGAAATGGTACAGAAGAGAGTTGATTCTTTGCATTTACCTGGCAATCTTGGTAGAATACCTCGTAAGATTTCGGCAGGGCTTTCTGGTTTTACTGCGGAGCAGTGGAAGAATTGGGTACTGTATTTTTCTAGCTATGCACTGAAAGGAGTGATCAGTAATGATCATTATGCTTGCTGGGGCCTATTTGTCAAAGCGTGTAGAATACTGTGTGCAAAGGTTATAACCTGCAGTGAAGCTCAACGGGCACATGAATATATTTATCAGTTTTGTGTGTTTTTTAGAAAATTATATGGACCTGAAACGTGTACTATAAATATGCACTTACATTTGCATTTGAAAGAGTGTATTCTTGATTATGGTCCTGTGTACAGCTTTTGGTGTTTCTCTTTTGAGAGGTATAATGGAATACTAGGTAATTATCACACCAATAACCAATCAGTAAGTGTACAACTAATGAGAAAATTTGTTCAAGGGCAGCAAGTCGATGATGTCATTTGGCCAGAAAGTTTCATGGAAATAAAAAATTTGTTATCAAATGAAGGAAAACAGAAAGGAACAGTTGGGGAAACTATCGTATCCATTGATGATATATGCTTTCACCACAAGGCAACATTGTCTTCAGACATAAGTCAAATTAGATATTGTGAAAGTGATAACATAGTTGTATTGCCACCAGAGAGGAAATATTTCTTTGACTCTGATGATATTTGTGCGCTACAAGACATGTATTCTTATTTGTCTTTAAGTCCTATATCTAGTGTTATACCTATTGCTGAATGTTTCAACAAGGTTTTATATATGGGCAACTTACTTGCAAAAGAAGACTCCCGAAATAGGAGGTCTGCCTTTTTCCGTGCCAAGTGGGTTGGAAAAGAGAACAGAACGGGGTGTTGTCCAGTTGATTGTACTAGTAGGTTACGACCAGGATTAATATGTGACATATTCCGCAGTGAAATGGTCGTTGTTAAAGATGAGAAGGCGAAGAAAGTTTCACACATTGTTGCAAGAGTTGTATGGTTAAAGGAACACCCTATGCATATGTACTTTGGCAATGGTGTGGAGTACAGATTATGAAAATGTAAATGGTGCAGAATTTATTCCAATTCAGAGAATACACAGTCTCTGTGTCTGTATACAAGAGAAAGTTAAATTTCCATATTATCAGGAAATAGGTGAAACTGTATCAGTCATTGTTCCGTTCCAATACATAACTTGTCTCTGCCAGCAGATGTGTTTACTTGAGCTTGTCAGCAACACAAAAAATAGTATCTGTGTCAAACTTCAAAGGTATACAATCACCAATACTGGGTGTCGTGTACATAGGCAAGGGTTGTGTGTGGGGCAATATCCTAAAAGTACCTGTATCTGTATTGTATATGTACAATCACCAATACTAGTTGTTGTGTACATAGTCAAGGGTTGTACGTGGGACAATACTATCAAAGTGCCTGTATTTGTATCGTAGATGTACAATCACCAATACTAGTTGTCATTGATGTAGTTAAGGGTTGCATTTGGGACAATACCATCAAAGTACTGAGCCTTAGTATTGACATTCAATGTAGTGCTGAAGGCTTGTGTGTTGGGTGGTAGGCGTATCTGAAAACAATAATGGCTTTGGGAGTAGATTGTATTCATGACTCCTCACAATGTGAAATTAGTCTATTAATAGTTCAGCCCTTTTAATAATACTAACAACAAAAGCATCAAAGTTGTTAAAAAATGGACACCTGTCACAGAAAATTGCCTAATCTAAAATCTTTAAATTTGCACATATGAAATAGGAGACGTGAGTTTCCAACTATCGGAGGCTTTGGTTACACTTTATACAAGGTATTCAACTGACTTAAAGTATGACTTGTTTTTTAATGGTGGTAGCAATGATGCTACCATTAGATATGCTTACCTTTACTACTGTGATGTTATTTATAACTTTATAAAAAATAAATTGGTCAACTCCTATCTATATTAAAGAATATGTATTGATACTTTATTCTGCTGTCTCATAAAGCTTGGAAATTATTGTCTGAAAGGATCGAGAGAGAGAGAGAGAGAGAGAGAGAGAGAGAGAGAGAGAGAGAGAGAGAGAGAGAGAGAGGGGGGGCATAGAGAATGAGAGAGGGGGGCATATGAGAGAGAATTAGGGGGACATGAGAGGGGTGTATGGAGGGTGAGGGGGTCAAATGAGAGAAAGATGGAGAGAGAATGAGAGGGGACATATAAAAGAGATGTGGACATATGGGAGAGAGAGGGGGGAGAGAGTGAGTTGGGTTGTACGAAAGATCGTAATGGGTCTGTACCCCAGGGGTGCACTTGGGTACACGTGTACCCCAGGGTCTATAATGGGTACACATGTACCCTGGAAGGTTCAAAACATGGGCACAAACTCTACAAAAGTATCGAAATTGGGGGGGGGGGCTGTCAAATGTCTACATTTGTTGCTTAATTGTGATGTCAAAAGTCTACATTCCTACGTACCATCGAAGAAAAGACATTGTGAAGCAAAATTCAAGGGTCAAAACTCTACATGGGTCTAAAAAGGGCGGGGGCGCGGCTCTAAACCGCGGTACAAATGCATGATATGTATATACCTTTTCTATGGAAGTGCTCTCCCCCCCCCGGGTCTGTACACTGTCACTCAACACCTAGTTCAGTGGTCTGTACGGTCGGTCATACAACTGATTATGTGATGGTTATACGGGTCGTACAATGTCAAAAATTGGGTCCTAGGACTTAAAGTACACAATTATCTGAACTAAACTTAAATGCTCAAATTATACCGTGTATGCATGAGCGAGGGAAACAGAGAGAGAGAGAGAGAGAGAGAGAGAGAGAGAGAGAGAGAGAGAGAGAGAGAGAGAGAGAGAGAGAGAGAGAGAGAGAGAGAGAGAGAGAGAGAGAGAGAGAGAGAGAGAGAGAGAGAGAGAGAGAGAGAGAGAGAGAGAGAGAGAGAGAGAGAGAGAGAGAGAGAGAGAGAAAGGCTTTGACAGTACAATTTACGAACTCAGATTAGTCTCTTTCCCCGTCCAAGATTACGATTGCGAAAGCAAACTGTTAGCACATGAAATTTGTTGCGCTATATGATAACTCGTGTTAGTTATTTCCCAGCGTGAGCGGCCACGTCGGAGCAAAGTCTTGTTCTGCTTGCAGACGGTGAACGGCAACATATTACGTACGTAAACTTCATTTTTACTGACGTCGTGTAAATTATTGGCAAAACGTATCAACCAACGAACATACAGTGGCTGAACTTGGGGCTATCAATGTCTCGGTGACAAGTATTTCAACTCTATTTCACGTATATTCCCCAAATAAAAATTGTAAAAGCAGAGACATCACAATTTCGATCAAAAGCTTGTGGAGCGGAATCTTCCCCTGTCGTCCAAACAGTATTATTTCAGGTTTGATTGAGTCCGTCGGGTGTCTTCGGATCTGACGCTAGCTGACGCTATCTGACGCTGAATCTGACACTCAATATGACGCTAGCTGAATCTGAATCTGAATCTGACGCCAACTTTATACTCGTTAGATCCGTTCTAATTGTAATAGGACATCAGATGGTATGTTGTTTGTCTCCTCCAGTAAGGTAAGATCGAGCACAAGTTGAGTGATATTTTTTGTCATCCAGCCGCTTCTTTCATGTTCCTGATAAATTTATTTCTAAGTTTACTGAATAGATGACAGCTGTTAATGAAGTGTTCACGGGCTTTGTGACAGAATATGCAAATAGGGTTAATTGTATATTGGTTGAAATTGGCTTTGTTTGCTTGTAGTCTACAGTTACCAGTAACTAGTCTATTTTTGATGATTACACGTTGTGATTCTCTTATGTTGTTGGAGATACTGGACCATATCAGATGGGGACCGTGCTTGATTCTATTTGATGTATTGAGATAACGTAGACTCGTTTTTTTTGGATGCTGATGCTTCGAATTGTTCTTGCCAGTAGCTGTTAACTTTTTTGTTAATGAGTAGTTTCCATTGTTTGATAGGGGGTGGATGTGAAAATAAGTGATAAATGTCCTGTAATTGATAGTTGTGAAGTATTGACTTGAGATCGCTAAACCAGCTATTGCTTTTCAGATCTTAGAGGGCAATTTGTCTTTCACCAATACGGAACTCAGGTGGGTCCTTATTTTGTAGTATTCTTCTAAGGAGTGAGAGTTTCTTGACGTCAACTTCAGCTTCAATTGTGCTTAGTCCAGATATAAGATAAACAGCTTCGTCAGCGGTGTTTTCAGCTAGGGATAGAATTTGCTTCATCATTGTTTTTTGTGTTAATTCTAGGTTGGTTATATCTCTTTTAGTCAATTCACAGTTTCGAGACCATATGTAAGCCTAGGAAGGATAAAGGATGTCCACATAGAGAAAGTGACTTTGGGGCTAAGACCATTTTTACCATGACATTCGGCTCCAAGGAGTGAATATGTAGCTTTTCTGGCAGATGAGATATTTGATTCTATTTCTGTTTTCAGGGTTGAGTTTCTTGTAATTCCTAAATGTGTTGTTTTAGATTTGATCGGGAGACTCTGACTGTTAAGTAGCAAGTTGCATTCTTGTGACTCTTTTTTGATTGGTGTTACTGAACTTTTATCTAGATTCATGGTGTACCTTTCGTTTGATGTATAGTTTGTTATACAGTCCAAGATTTCTTGAGCTTTAATGGTGTTCTTTGCCAGCAAAGATGTATCATCTGCAAAGGTTGGACATGAGCAGTTTGTGAGACCTATGTGGCTGCCAATACCTATACTGGTGATCTGGTGGAGTAGGTCGTTGATAAATACTTTATAAAGGTGAGCAGAAAGTATTCCTCCTTGTCTAACACCTTGCAAGATTGGAAAGTCTGATGAAAGTTGATTATCCCACTTTACACATGAGGTGGCATTATTATAGAGTTGTTTGACATTGTTTACTACTTGATGGTTGTTGGACAGACAGAGTTTTCGAAAGAGGGAATTGTGCCATACTACGTCTAATGCTTTTCTGGCATCTAAGGTTATAAACAGGAGGGGTTCCTTATTGTCGTGATTCTGTGTGAGTGACGCGCACGTCAGATGAAAATATGTCGGACGTCGAGGAATGGATTTTGAAAAGCAGGGAATGTACTAGTTCGAGTACAAGTTTGGAAAGTTGCCATTCATGTACACCTTTCGGTTTACGTGCAACTTCGTCGCCCACTTGCCTTTTCGGCGAAAAGACTGTAACCGTCCATGTTGATGTTTCTTCAAATTCGACGTCGAGTAATGGTGTTCGTGTTCCTTCGACTAGTACGTGGGATGCAGCTCACTTAGACTCTCTTACAGCCCTCGGAGCTTCGCTTTACTAAAATTAAAGCTAAACGAATTATTTTGTGTGTACCGATGCCAGCTAATTAACCGTACTCGAATATCCTTGTACTGTGCGCCCTCATCGACCATGATAGAGATAACCATTCGTTGACGTGTGACTGCGACGCTCCGTGTTATCGCGAAGCCCCGAGACTTCGCGATAACACGGAGCGTCGCAGTCACACGTCAACGAACATATATCTCTATGTGGTCGATGAGGGCGCACAGTACAAGGTTGTTCGAGTACGATGGAGTACGTTATGTAGATGGTATCGGTACATACAAAATAATTCATTTAGCGTCGATTTTAGTAAAGCGAAGTTCCGAGGACTGTGAGAGAGTCTACAGCTCACTACGATCGATTGCATTTCAATTTACACAAGACCAGAAGAACGATTAAAGGTGCTGCTCGGAGAGATCTACGCACTCATATGGCTGAAGTCCTAGAACGTGTAATGGGTATACTATTTGACCCCTCACCAACGCTAGATCAACCCGTAGAGTAAGACCCACCGACAGTGAAAGAGTGGATAGGTAAGGGAGCCCTCATTATTTAAGACCCGGGGGGCCCTTCGGAGGATTTGCTTCGAAACTCCACATTTGTTTGTCATCCCCCCTGAAACAAATTAAATTTGTTCATGACACCCCCCCCCCTCACCATTTTACAATCATAACTCATTAACTGTTAATGGTGTGCTACAAACATTATACAAATTGAGGTTGAGTGTTCCATTGAAACACAACATGCACACACACACACACGTACATACATACATATACGCATAATACACACTTGCATACACATGCATACATACATGCATAACTTGCATACATACATACATACATACATACATACATACATACATACATACATACATACATACACACACACATGCATACATACATACATACATACATACATACATACATACATACATACATACATACATACATAGGGAGAGAGAGAGAGAGAGAGAGAGAGAGAGAGAGAGAGAGAGAGAGAGAGAGAGAGAGAGAGAGAGAGAGAGAGAGAGAGAGAGAAGAGAGAGGGGGGGGGGAGTTTCACGCTTCCTCATCAGACAACTGATACAATTGGGATTGTCAAGGTCGATATATATACTTAAATATTTGCGTGTATATTGCATAACAAGATGGTTGGACTAAGCTATTTCGTATGGTGGTTTACTTCTATAGTTGTAGAGAGAATATTTACTTTCTTGGCGACATTTCGAGACTAATTCATGTTTTTGTTTAATTTAGTAGCATCCTCTTCAACATTGATTACATATAATTTCTCAGTTAAACAGAGATTACGACATTTTGTCTCAATTGTGTAAGCAGCCACTCCATTGAAGATGGTTAGAGTAGTGTCTAGAAAGTTTATGATTTTAAGTTGGTTTGTATGGTTATTTTAAGTCTATGTTTACTGAAGACTTTGGTTATTTCTTTCTTACATTCTGTTTGCTTCCCATTGATGCCAATCTGTCGTCTCTGTATAGGACAATACTGCTCTTCTGGTGTTTTTCTGCAAGATAATTATTGAGAATGTATGTATCTACTAGCTCACATATCTCAGCACAGTCGCAACTTCCCATTGTGACGTCATACTGGTCTCTGTTTTCCTCATGTATTTCTGTATCGAACAGCATGGGTTTTCAGCAGAGCATGATTATTTCAACATCCTGCTCCGAATATGTTATTGTTGTTTTTTTACGAATATCAGTGCTTTCTATAGTAGGCTTTCGTTGACGGACAGGTAGAAATTGACAATATTGAACATTATAAAGGTGTGATTTGATTCATCGGGGTGGTGTTGAACCAGTTGATGACGGCCGCCGTTTCCCATTGGTAAACTCCTGTGGAACGTCTGACGATTCGGATTGCTGAGGAAGCGTGAAATTCCGAGTAACGACTTACAACATCCTCATTCTTTTGAAGTAAGTCCCCCCTCTCTCTCTCTCTCTCTCTCTCTCTCTCTCTCTCTCTCTCTCTCTCTCTCTCTCTCTCTCTCTCTCTCTCTCTCTCTCTCTCTCTCTCTCTCTCTCTCTCTCTCTCTCTCTCTCTCTCTCCTCCCTCAGACCCAAAGTTAAACAATGTTCAGTGGCGCTTAGAATTATGAAAATGCTCTCTGAAAGATGTGAGTTTTAAGCATCTTTTCAAAATGTTGACACTGGGAGAGGTTTTAGTATCCATGGGTAGAGAGTTCGAAAGATTAGGAGCTGCTGAAGACAAGGAGCAGCGACCATAGAAAGCCAGACTCAATCTGGATATGTGCAGAAGGCATTTAGCCGATGAATGGGTTGTAATTAAGTTCCTGAGATATTGAGGAGAGAGTTAATTGAGGGCTTTGTAAGTGATGAGCAAAAGTTTTGAAAACAATACGATGAGGTATTGGAAGCCAATGACTTTGTAATATACTGTCAGTATAATTACTCCAAGCATTTAACACTTCAGCTTGACCACCCGAACGTGTTTGCTATGCACTCAATTGGGTCTCGTGGGATCTCGTTAGACGGATAATGCTTTATTGTTCAGCTTTGAAGATAGAACAGTATGGATGAGGGTGGCACAGAAATCGTGAGACAAGTATTTTCTGATACGTCCAATTTTGTGGAAAGGAAGTGAATATGTTGTTGAAATGTATTATTGTCATCAAATATAACACCAATGTTTCTCACAGATGAAGTAGTTTCAAAAACACTTGACCAGATGTAGATGTCGGTATTATCAGTGAGATGTGACTGTGAAAGATCAAATTTCGAACGAATTAAAATGACTTCCGTATCGTTCAACTTAAGTTTCTTCTGTGTCATCCAGCACATAATATCGTTGACATCTTCTTCAACTGAAGATGCAGCAGAGGTGGTACAGGATTTCTTAGAAGACAAGTATAGTTGCTATCAGCTAATTGATGAAATTGAAGTTTATGACGATGGCTAAGCTGTCCGAGTGGTGAAATATAGTACTGTAAACAGTAAGAAGTCCTAGAACAGAGCCCTGACATACTCTTAACAGTCATGTATGCCCATGACAAGAAAGACGCAACCTGATTGGCTGTGTCTCACTAAGCAGAAATTCGTTAGCATGTGCGCCGATTCAGATGTAGAGGAGGCGATCAGGCTATAAAATGTAAACATGTACCAAGAAGGTCAATTAATTCAGCAAAATAACGAAGGTAAAATATCAATGAACGATTACCCGACATCTATATCGGATTGTAATCAGTTTGAGCAGCAACTGAACTTTCAATTAACTTAGACAGAAAAGGTAGATTGGAAATTGGACGAAAGGTTTTTCAGAATTTCCGGATTGAGCGTGGGTTTATTTATGAGTAGTGTGACGATTGCAGACTTCCATAAATGAGGTAGGAAGCCAGATTCCGTGGGTAGATGGAAAACTAGTCTAGTTTCAGATGCAGATTATATATTTTGTCGCATTCCAGCCCTATGTAATATCTTTTATTTAAATACTAATTGTGTGCACATCCATAACCTATAGCATACAATCTGATAGTCAGCATGTACAATGCACATACAGAACGCACGCACGCTACTCACTCACCGAAGATTCAAACACATAAAATATAATCTAGCATCTGTACTATCTCCTCAAACGCCTCCTAATGGTTAACCAGGCATCCGAGTTAGACGTTGCTCATTAATATTCATAGAAATGAAAGTCCGGTAGATTAGAACAGTCGTCTTGACTTCATGGAATGTCCAACGTCTAATGTAGAACATCATTATATAAATCCACATTAAACTGATGATTGTTGGAAACAGCAGAATTCTAAAATCTTTGGGGAGCAATTCCTCAGGGTGACTGCAGCTTTTGACTGGTGCCCTCAAAGTGATGACGAAGAATATTGTTTTTCTACCCAGACAGACAGACAGACAGACAGACAGACAGAACAGCTAGACGGACGGACGGACATACAGACATAAAAAAAAGACGAAGAAGATAAACCTCTAAGGTTTGTGCGTTCTTTGATATGTTTGAGAGTCGATTTACGAAAATGTAACATTTGAAATTCCGTTCTTGTCGAGCCAGACGAGAATATTTAGCAACATCAAAGAGATATTTTGTCTAGCTAGACAAACAACTGTAGCAATATACATGTATGCTAGCAAGATTTGTGTCCAGCCAGTTTTTGCTTCAGAGTTTATGATTTTGTTGTAACTACACGGATTCCATGTTCACTATGAAACTGTTATCATGTCTTGCTTATAATATTGTACCATCTAAACAGTATTAATCTTGTCATTGTAAATCAGACAAACAGACAGACAGACAGATAGACAGACACACAGAAAGGCAGACAGACAGACAGACACACACACACACAGACACACAGACAGAGACACACAGACAGAGACAGAGAGACATACATTGAGACAGAGCGGAGAGAGACGGAGACAGAAACAGAGAGACAGAGGGGGAGACAGACAGAGACGAAGAGATTATTCTGCTCACGTCCTGAGTCAAAGAAAATAATTAATATAGACATCGTATATTTAGTGTGAAAATGACCATCCACCTTTTTTGACATCCTTGTCATCAAACACCCGAAATATCTGTCCACTCCACAGATTCCTTGAGAGAGAGAGAGAGAGAGAGAGAGAGAAGAGAGAGAGAGAGAGAGAGAGAGAGAGAGAGAGAGAGAGAGAGAGAGAGAGAGAGAGAGAGAGAGAGAGAGAGAGAGAGAGAGAGAGAGGGGGGAGGGGAGGGGAGAGGGGACGGACAGACAGACGACAGACAGACAGACAGACAGAGACAAAGAGCGAGAGGCAGACAGACAGAGAGA